>NW_011889190.1:361579-375232 GCF_000151845.1 Pteropus vampyrus
AGATAGATAGATAGATAGATAGATAGATAGATAGATAGATAGATAGATAGATGATTGATAGATAGATGATAGATACATGATAGGTACATGATAGATAGATAGATAGATAGATAGATAGATAGATAGATAGATGATAGATGATCGATAGATAGATAGATAGATAGATAGATAGATAGATAGATAGATGATTGATAGATAGATGATAGATACATGATAGATAGATAGATAGATAGATAGATAGATAGATAGATAGATAGATAGATAGATGATAGATGATCGATAGATAGATAGCGTTTCTTTCCGCCAGTGTCCATTTTGTAACTTTTCTGCTCTGTCTTCTGAGAGCTTCTCTCGATCTCCGCTTATTCTCGTTTGTGTCGTTTCTCATCTAACTGCCGCTTCGTTTTCTCACTGGTCTTTTATATAAAATCTTGCTCTTCTTTTTTTCCCTTTCTGAAACTATTACTGATAGACTTTTTCTATTTTTTCCTTCGTCGTGTCTTTTTGTTTTGTTTTGTTTTAAGCCTTGTTTTTGTATTAAGAGACGTACGAAGATACGTCGCGGATCCTGGCTATTTGCTCGTGTCGAGAGCGGGGTGCTAAAAGCCTCATGGAAAGCTCCGGCCAAGTGTGGGGGCTTATGGGTCTGTCCCACTTCACACTAAGATCTGGGGCCTGGAGAGTCCCTCGGGAAACTCCTAAGGACACTGTATTTAGCTCTTTTTTCTTAGGCTCATGAGATCCCTAGGATAACTGTCCCCCACCCCCTAGGATAACTGTCCCCCACCCCCTTGCTTGCAGTGCAGGGGCCCAGCAGGCAGACGCTGAGAGCTGAACGTGGTTACGCAGCACGCATCTCTGCTTCGCTCCAAAGTAATTCTCACTTCCTTCTCCAACCAACACCAGTGACCATACTGTTCAAGTTATTATCAAAATCTTCTACCGACAAATGGCCCACCCATGACGCCACGCACAAGATTGGTGCTGAACTTGATAACATTGGGGAAAATTCTGTCCTGACGAATTGAAGTCACTAAACCACACCTAATCTCATAGATATGAACCATAAATACTATTCAAGTATTTGTATAATAAGCAAAAATAGAAATTTGAAGGAATTAGGAGAATAACCAAGGTGTTTGCAACACGAAGGGCAATATTCTGGAGAAAAGAGAAACACAGATGGTGAACCCAACACTTCCCGGTGATTTTCTCCTCCAGAAATTCCCCGGTTCCTGAGCGATATAAATCAGAGAGACAAGCAACCACACGCGAAGCAGAAAATATCTACGCAGAAATGTCGGTTGTCTCAGAGTGCAAGGAAGATACAAGTTTGGGCTCAGAATCAACCAGATAGAATGAGGCCTGTGAAACAACTCAGTTTTGGAGTAAGATGCCTGAAGGACTAGGTCCAGGTAATAAAAACAGAACAAAATTAGCCAGCACTTACCATGGCCGAGATCCACTCAGCGCATCTCAGTTCCTAAGTGGGTGTGGCTCTTTTCCAACTGCCTCCTTGGGAGAGTAAGTCTATCTGGGAAAATAGGACAAAGCAGTAACATTTACATTCTGATGCACGAGGCCTGGCTTTCAATAACACGTTACCAGGGATAGCTGGAGCCAGGGACAAATGACCAAACCCAGAGAAAAATCAGACAACAGCAACAGGTCACTGCTGACGGGGGCTTTAAAACGATTGCGAGGAATATATTCACAAACAGAGGACAGAATGAAGAGTTTAAGAGACGTGCCACCTATTAGCAGGCAATCGGAAATTCTAAAGGTGAAAACACAAGAGGTAAAATTAATAACAAAACAGATCGGCACAATGCCAGATTCGATGTGGCAGAGAAGAGGGTTACCCAAGGGGAAGATGCGTGAATGGCAAATGTCCAGACTGCGACACGGAGAGAAACACAGTGGGAGGGACGGAAAGGGACACGAGGGGTGCGGGAGACGTGGCGAGTGATTCTGGCGCGGACGCGCGGTTCCTCGAGATCTGGAGAGAGAAGAGACAAACGAGGCGTGAGCGGTATTCGAAGGTCTGTTTCCCACAGGTTTCTAAAAAACGACAGCAGGTGTCTATTCAGGAAATCGTATGAGCCCCGATCAGGATAAATACAAAGGAAAGTTTACGTAAGCACAGTCATGAAACCAAAGGAAGGAAAAATCATTCTGATAAAAAAAGATACATTATCTTCAGAAGAACGATAACAAGATGGACAGTTGATAGAATGACAGAAACGAGGGAATCCGGAAGAACTCCGCAGCGGAAGGGCCTTTTCAAAAGCTGAACGACGATGCCAGTCAGATTTCTGTTCCCAGCAAAAATGTCCTCCCAAGTGAAGACAAAAGAAAGATGCTTTTACACGAATAGAACCTGAGAGAATCTACCACTTTCAAATCGGCATTAAAAAAACGCGAATACAGTTTATGTATTTAGAAGGAATATGATCCTCGAATGAAGTATACAAGTGGAAGAAGAAATTATGAGTTAAAAGATAGCATAATTTGGGATTCTGAGGAATTAGGAAGAGGGCCAAATTTTAAAAAGTATTTTTCGTCTCACAAGTTAACCGGTGAGAGAAATTATCAGAGAATTTCGTCACCTCTTTAAAGTGCTATTTATGCACTAGTTTTCTCTCTATTGGTGTCTTAGCAACATTTCCTCTGCTGTCAGAGACCACGGAAGGCACAATTCCATGTTCGTGGAGGGGGAGACAGGTCTGGTGATTTTTGTCATACATGTCTCCGTCTTCGGAGGGGACTTGACCACTTCGGAAACGCCTGAGCAGTAGTTATTCTGGACAGGGACGCCGAAAGACTGTCACTCACAGATGGAGATTCAACTGAGTCTACACTACCAAAAAAAAAAAAAAGGAAAGAAGAAGGAAAAAGTGAACAAACATAGTATTTTCCGGATGGTCAGGAGAGACCCATCCCCTGGCTTCTAAACACTGCGGCTAGGGCCCACGACGTGGCCGTGTGTTCGGCCATCCGTGCAGGACAAGGCCCACCCGTGTTCACGGCGCTGACAGACGCTTTGGAACAATTCGTTTTTGTGTCCCCTGAGGTCGCGTGACTGCAGGTGTGTTCTGGAAAGACCGCACACTATTAACAGCGTGGATTCAAGTAAAGCCATTTATCGAAACAGCACATATTTTACGAAACTCTTTCTTAAACTTCTTGAGAAAAGGATTTTTAGATCAAGTTCTTTCCAAATGATTTTTATCTCCCTGAAATAGATTTAAAAATGATACATCTTGAAATTCTGTCATTTTATGAACTCTTTGTGAGTGTGTTGTTTATATTTAGGATAACCTTCTAAAAGTGATCGGTCCTCATCGTTTCCGAAGCCACATGGGAAAGCTGGCCCCCGCCGGGTACGTAAATGTTCCATAATGTCCCTTTTGTAACTCTTTTTATTATTATCGAACATTGCAAACACAGAAAAGTAGAGAAATACTCGAAGGGGATCCCACATAGGGTCGAGGGTCGTCAGCTCACATCCGACTTAGACTCATCTATACCCTCCCCTCCTTCCCCAAGCCCACCTCGGCTTTCTAGAGGCAAACCCCAAACATCACATAATTTCACCTGTAAATATGTCATAACCACAAAATCAGTCTTCTTGTCTTAAAAAGTGAACAATCATCCCTAAATTACTCAGAGCTTGCATTTAAGTAATTGTCTCATAAACGTGTATTCGTGTGCGTATGCTAAAAATACACGTGTACATGTGTGTGTGAATCCTCTTCAACCAAATTCCGCTCCTCAGAATCCCTTATATCTCAAGATGGCTTAAAAATGTTCCAAAATCTAGTAAGTGTAGGGAACCTAGAATTAACTAAATTTCAACGAATGTTTTAATTCAGGAATTCTCAGAGCTTTTAACATGCTAAAATGTACTATGAAACTCTAAAAGCTGATACAGCAAACAGAATTAATTACAGTTATCCTTGGAAGTACATCTTTATTTTTTTAAGGCATTACTAACTAATAGCATTTTACCAGATATGACTTTTTCTTGGATCCAAAGCGTTAAAGATTTCCTGAAAACATAGTGTTTCTAGTTCGGATTTTCCTTAACTCGAAATTTTCAGGTTCAGATTTTAAAACCTGGGGCAATATTTCTCAAATCATGGTCCCTGGACCAACTGCATCAAAATCAACTGTGGACGTGACCTGTTAAGAAGTCACATTCTAGGTCCCCTGCTGTGAAGACCTGTTGAATCAATATTTCTGGTGGGAGCTGAAGAATTCACATTTGGAACACGTTCTCTGGAAAATCCTCACGCACGCTAAAATTTATAAACCATGGGACTAGAACGTCTACAAGTACTCAAGGAATATAGAAGAAGAATAAAATTATACACAATGAAAAAGCATATCCCTCTGTTTTATTTCAAAGGAAAGCGGCTTAAAGAATTTTAAGTTTCACCAAGGATGGAATCCAGCAGAGTCGACTTGTCACCTTTTTAATTCGTCACGATTCCGGCCATCTCGACCTCACTGCTCTGTGGGTGCCGAGGGTGTCTCAGTGTCGTGGGTCCCGTGGCCCCGGGCCACTTCTGGAGGTGACTGTCTCCCCCCGCAGAGGAGCTGGCTGCAGGTGTGCACGTCAGATGGCTTAGAGCATCTCTCTGACGTTGGAGTCAGAGGGCTCCGAGTTCGCGAGGGGACTGAAGCGTTGTCCCCGTCCTGTTCTTGGGATAGCTTCAACGGCCGCGTCGCATCTGCTGCTGGGGACTGGCCTGCGTGGAGGGGGCACCAAGGGGTGGTGGGAGGGACGCTGCAGAGGCCCGCAGGGTCCGGCATGCGGGGCCAGGGGGCAGGGGGTGACGTGCCTCGTCCGTGCCCCCCTCGCTCCCGGTGGGGGACACTGCGCCAGCTCACCGCGTGTCCCCGTTTGTGGGCTCCCAAGGCCGCCCTCACAGAGGCCACCTGTTTCTAAGTAGAATCCGTTCCTCCCCCCGCAGACGCCGGGCGTGTCACAGCAGCCCCTGTGCTCATGCTCCCCCCTCCCACTGGTTTTTTCTTTCCGCGAAAAGAACGCATTTCTGAACGCGGCGCCCCTGTGCCGAGACGTGCGCGCGCTCGGTCTCGTGCCCCGCTGTCACCTGTTGAAATTCTCAGCCCTCCCCGAACTTGTGCTGTGTGGCGCGGGGGATGCTCGGGGGGCGGCAGCCGGGGCTCCGGAGGACGAGGGACTCAGGACGGGCAGCGCCAGCACCGGCTGTGACAGGACCGCGTGCCATCTGTCCCCAGAGGCTGTCGCTGTGACGGTTGCAGAAGCATCAGCTCTCCAGTCAGGGCGCCAGGCAGGAACCGTCCGCGCACAGGGGGTGACCATCCTAGGCAAAGGATTAAAACAGAAAAGCTGAAGCATGGACAGGCCGTGGAGCACATCGCAGCCTCCACGTTCTTCAGACTGCAGAACACACGGCTTTGAGAGCTTGTGCGACGGTCCAAGGCTAATATCCACGCGCGTATACATAGGAATTAAATTTAAAGATTATAGTTCATATATGGTGACGGCAAGAAAGTTAGCTTTGGGTGGTGAACACACAATGCCATATACAGATGATGTATTATAGAATTGTCCACTCAAAACCTATATAATTTTATTTACCAAAGTCATCCCAAAAAAATTAATAAAAAAAGATTATCCCACTCAATGGGGGAAAAAAAACAAAAATCCTTTTTATACGAAGCTCCAATTATCAATGAGTGTTTCCTGGTAATTGAAGAGATGGCAATGTAATTCATGGACAGGCACGTTGGACTGTACACAAATCATGAAACCACTTTAAGTTTTTTGGACAAACCCCACAGGTCACAAGATATATGTCAGAATAACATTAAATTCTACTGTTTGAATTTACATTTACAATTAAATTCAGACTTACAGGAAACAGATTTGTATTAAGAGTTAAATCTTTTTAGAAAAAAACTTTCATGGGCATCATCAGCTCTAGATGTTATAAAATCAGTATTTCAAAATAATCGATGAGAAATCTATTCCATTGTTGCTGTAATCTATAAAATACTCTTAATTCCCTGACAGTGGCATCGGCAGAAAGATCCTTTAAAAATCAAAAATTATCAAAAAGTATTTGCAAAATGCTTTATATTCGGTGCCTTTGATAGGATTTTTCCCCCTATTTTGTGAACTAGACAGCCCACATTTTCATTTCACACCATGACCTGCAGGTTGCGTAGCTCGGCCCGAGGACGTCTGAGGCTTGTCTGGGCTGTGACTGTGTCCCGGCTCATAGTCACGCCCGTGTCACTCTGACGCTAGGCTTGCCCGCTAGGTGGCTGCCCGTCCCCTGCGGCCATGTCCCTTCACATGTCCCTTCGCCTGCCCAGGAACTCACTATCCCCACCTAGCGGATGCCCACGTGCCTTCGACTCCCAGCTCAAACAGCATTTTCTCAACAAACTGACCCCCGGGATTCGCCATCCTAAGAGAATCAGTGTCGCTTATCCCAGCTCCAACCGCGTGGTCATGCAGGGCCTCGATGAGCGGCGGCCTCCCTCCTCGGACGGGTCCTGCAGGGCATGATGTCGCCGCGTCTGGCGCGTCTTCCCCCTTCTCCTTCCTCTGTCTGTCCGGCACTCGGCAGACGGCGGGAAGCCGGCAGGTGCTCCAGAAATATTGGTTAATAAATGATTTAGTTAGTGAGAACCCGTAAACGGGATGAGTTCTAATGCAAAGGATTGTTTGTGAAGATTTAGCCGTTACTGTCCTGCCCGTGGGCGACGTCCAGAGCGAAGCCCTGGTCTAAGTTTGCCGCTTTATGGCGACGTAAACGGAAGGGGTGGCTATCACTTTTACTGTTTAGAAATTATCTTAATTGCAAGATCTAAAACTTTAAATCAGAGTGGTTCTGCTCTACCAACACATCCAGTTAGCTCACTCATGCTCCCCTACGTGTAAAGAAGACATTTGTGATATATTTTTTTCAGAGAAGGAAAATACTGTCTACTCCTAAAAAGTTTTCTTGAAACCTCGGTTTCAAGAGACGTGAAGAAGCCTGGAATTAAGAATGGACTTAGTCCACAGGATTATTCTTCAAACCCTTCCCCAGAAACAGAATAAAAAGCGTATGCATCTGACATAATAAGGGAACGAGTATTTTCAAAATAGAAAAACGCAGACACATCCGATGTAGTTTAAGAGTTAGGTCTTATCCATTATATTCAGAAATATGTGCTTTTTTTATTTTTTATTTCCATGGCTCTTTTATCAATATGTCATTTGAATCCCAAAATTATGACTTCCCCCTTTCCACCCCACGTCTTTATTAATAAAACAGCTGCCATTTTTTAAAGTGTTAGATAGTAATCGAGCCGTCTGTTGGTGAAATACAGTGGCGCACTGAGCATATAATCCAGCCGAGGATATATATTGGCCTCCTTGCCAGCTGGGCGTCTGGAGCTGCATAGAGAAGCCAGAAAAAGTGAACCCTTTCAGTTCATCTCTTGGAGGGTGAAACTTGACCTTACGAATGGTTTCTGGGTCCTCATTTCACTGTTTTGAAACTTCTTCAGGTACAATATTTTTTCACTATAATTTGCCCAGACCGCTAAATGTATATCCCTTAAAACATGTGTTTTTCTGGTAAGATAGTGCATATATAAATCCAAATGTATGTCCAGAGCTTCTTGATAACCGAGTTGCCCTTTTGGTCAATTCTTGCTTGGCCTTCTAAAATCTAAATGATTTTCTTAGTTATAAAAAAAAAAAATGTAGTCGCAAATGACCTCTCTCATGAGTCCCTTGTAATCGGGGAAACGTGGCACTCGGGTCCAGCTGAGATGCTTCTGGAGCTTTCCTTTGAAACTTTGGTCGGTGAAATGCTGGGACTTGTGCAACACGGGTTGACCTCAGGGCTGATATTTCTAGAAGGAAGTTTTATTTATGATAGATGTCTAATTTGAACATCGCAAACTCTGGATAAAAAAAGAAAATTTTCATGTGGAAAATTATTATTACGGCTATGTCAGAAACAGAATATGTTTCATCCACACTCGTCACTGTAAATTTAGGATTATAAATCTCTACGCAAACTACTGTAGTTATGATCTTAGGGACATCGTTCGTGGCATAGTGTGTGAAATTATCGTAGACCATGCAGAGCTGTAACCAGTGTGTGCGCTGTAATGTGGGGGCTGGAATCTCAGAATTAAAAAATGTGGTGTGATGCATTCTCTCTGGATGGGATGCTGTCATTGTAAGTCCATGGTTTTTTTAAACCAACTCTTTATTTTTGTATAAAGTATGGATACAATTATATCTTTAATTTTATTACCAGTAATAAGCTACACTGATAAATGCAGAAATATCTGAAAGAAAGAGTGTGGAATTTTTGTATATGGAATATTGCAGAATTCCAAGGTGCATTTATACAATTGCAAAGCCATTCGGATCGCGTTAGGTAGCCCTAGGCTAGCATTTCGCAAGCTCGTGTAACAATGACATTCTATCTCATCAGAGCGGACCATGATTACTGTCCCGCCCGCCCCGATGGACGTCACCGTGGGCGAGAGCATAGTGCTCCCTTGCCAGGTGTCCCACGACCCCTCTGTTGAAGTCGCGTTCGTGTGGTCTTTCAATGGACATGTCATCGACTTAAAAAAGGAAGTGGCTCATTTCGAAAGGCTTGGAGGAGTAAGTCGCCGGAAGTTTCAAGTGCTTAAGAAGTTGAAGCAAGTCATCCGCGTGAATCATCATTTCGTAACTATTCTCCCCATATTGATTTGTGGGGATAATCGCTGTCTGTTTACGAAGCCGCATCTGTTTTTGTTTTGTTTTGTTTTGTTTTATGTCTTTTAGGGAAATGCCTGTGTTCTAGATGCAATTATAATAAAAAGGATCCAATATGAGAGATGACAGTGATTCTAGCGTGTCCCCTCATGCCACAGCTGTCTCATATTTAATGTTTATCCAGCTCCAAAAAAATGGGATCTGCCAGGCACGTTTACTCTTTTATCCCTTGTCCCTTTCTGTCTGCAGGAATCTATTGGAGATTTGATGATAAGGAATATTCAGCTGAATCATTCAGGAAAATATCTTTGTGCGGTAAAAACAACTCTAGAAAGTCTGTCGGCTGCGGCTGATGTCATTGTTAGAGGTGAGCGTGAACGAGAAAATAAACGAGTGCGTGTTATTCACTGTCGGAAATGTTTACGCGTAAACGGCAAGTCTCTGAATAACCACGCCATGATAAAGATGCGAGATAAATAGCATAGATTTGTTTTTTAAACTCCAAGACTCCCGAGTATGGCCGCTATGGCTATGGATGTTGAATTGAGTAGGTTCCGTCTATTTATACGGCGCGGTCAGACCCAGAAGTATCAGTCCCTAAAACTTAGACATGCCCTCTGCTTATAATCAGCTATTCCTGTCAGACAAGCGTCAGAGGCTCTGTCTCTGGCCTTCTCCATGTCGCCTGCTTTTACTCGAGTTAGCTCTTGAGAGAGGAACGGGCGAGAATGATCCTCGGCTTTCGAGATCAGCGTCTTCCCGGATGATACTCAAGCATCCCACGACTGGCATTTTCTAATCTTCAAAGCGAGCATTTCTAAATTAATCTCTCGCCACGTCAGCTGAGTTAATAGGGCTTTATCTCAAAGAAAGTGCTAAAAAGACATGATGTTCAATATTTTCCTTTCTAAGCATAACAGAAAAATAAACTCTCCCCGTCCCGAATCAGTGACTTTAATAATTTCCAATATAGTCATCGTAAACTGTGCTTTCCAAGGCCCCCCGGGTCCTCCCGAGGACGTCAGCGTGGAGCACGTTTCCAGCACCACTTCTCAACTAAGCTGGAGGCCAGGCGCAGACAACAACAGTCCCATTCAACTGTTTACTGTGCAGGCTCGGACGCCATTTTCCGTGGGCTGGCAGGCCGTGTCTACGGGTAAGTGGTGCGAGGGTTTCGGATGCCTCCCTAGCACACGGTGGATCTGCTCGATCGCGTCGTGAATCGTTTTTACCCGGTGCCGTTTTCTCCGCTGAAGAGTCTCCTTCGTTTCAGTTCCAGAAATCCTCAGTGGTAAGACACGCAACGCGACCGTGGTTGGTTTGAGTCCCTGGGTTGAGTACGAATTCCGCGTTGTCGCTGGGAACAGCATTGGGATCGGAGAACCAAGTGAATCCTCAGAACCGTTAAGAACCAAAGCGTCGGGTAAGAAATCCATGGCGTCTGCAAGCGTGGGAGGCTCTGGGGCGTGGTTCTTAGAGAAAACAAAGGGAGAGTCTCATAGATTTTTGGCCTGAAACCAGAGGCAACGAGCCAGTGTCTCAACTTGCATCTTTTTACACACAGAGAAGAAGGTGTAAGTCCCCCCAAGCAGTGCATTCGATAACGATGATCCTAGCTCAGTAGACACGTAAAAACAGGAGATTTCCAGAAGCTGCCCCCCATCGCATCTCTGTCTAGCCCAAACCCCACAGAATCTGTAGATCTGTAGATGCAGGTGCGTCGCGGCTTGCAATAATTTCCTTCTGTATCTAAACTACTTAATGGTCCTGAAATAGTGTCACTGTCGCGGCCAGGGATTAATCGAGGCCGTCGGTGCGTTTCCATCCATTTCTCAGCTCGGAAGCACCTGCAGCTTCACTGAGCCACAGTGCACACTCTTCCCCACGCAGACGAGGTAGATCCTAAGCTCCTTTCGCAGAAGCGCCCATGGAGCACCAGCGGGGTCACTGAGCAGCAGGCCGCCCGTGACGCCAGCCTCGAAACCGCACCTCCTCCAGCTCTTCTCAGTGGCCCTCTTCCTCCCGCTCTTAAGCGTTCACGTCCGGGGTGACACTGGCTTCACTCGCTGCACGGAGTTTTCAAAATTCACCCTCTTTCTCACTCAGCCGCGTAAATGAGGAGTCGCTCTGCGGCCGCCGGCTTCGTGTGACAGGCACACACTATTGCAGTAGCGTATGCACGGCTGCCGGATGCCAATAAGCCGCTCTTTAGACTAGCGATGACGTTAGTGTTTTTATCAGAGGGTTAGCGCTGCAAAACAACCGCAGCATCTTAAATTCGACCGCCCTGGAAGCTGAGAGTCGGGGGAGGGAGCCTCACTTCACGGGGGAGGAGAGGCAGGCGAGGATGTTCTCTGGGTCTCTGGGACAGAGTCAGAATTCGATCCCCGACCCGCGCACTCGGGCCGTGACCTAGATGAGCAAGGGATTGGAGCGGGGGACCGTGCAAAGACAGGCCACGGCTCACGCGGACATGAGCGTTTTGGCCTTTTTGTTTACGACTGATTTACGTTATGGTAGCTTGGGGCAGGCGGGGTCCGACGTTTTCACAGGAGCGTTTGTATGTCACCTGTTGACCGCTGACCCTCGTTTCAGGAACCTAACAAGTACCGAGGCCCCAATCCCCAGGGAAGTTTGGTTTTTTCTCTTTTGTATGCTCAAAGATAATTCTTCTCGACATGGTTTTAGATTTAATATGGCTCATTTGAAAATCGAAAAAGGAAAGAACTTTATTGCCAGAATACTGAAAACTTCATAAAGAGTAAACGGCAATTTTAAATAATTTCCTTCTGTATCTAAACTACTTAATGGTCCTGAAATAGTGTCACCATAAGCTGCTGGGTACCAGAAACCCTGACGCTGCCGAGTCCACGCTGATTCATGTTGCTTTGAGCCAAAGGCCTAGGACAACTCAGAATATAGGGTGCAGGCGCGAGGCGATCTTCTAAATAAATTACGGAGATCAAAACAGACAGGGTAAATTTGAATGTGAAAATGGATGATGTCTGTCGGGTACTATGAAAAAGAGCAATCGGATTGTTATATAACTATATCATTTATAGTGGTAAAACATCTGCACGATACGGAATAAATGGAACGATCAGTCTAGAGTTGCTGTACGGTCCCCACCGTGGGAGAAAACTTTGAAGTGAGCAATTAAACCTCACACATATTATTTTCCACCCACTAGTCAACGAGCATGCCCAGGCACTCCATTTTGATCACAACTGTTCAAATACAGATAACTGCATATAATTCAACATGAAAAAAGGATAGCCTACAGATTTATCCATCGTCACAGATTTAGGATACTTCTGTCATGGTCGGGAAAGAAGAAGACTTTTTAACACTTCCACGGCATAAAGTACGTGTGCCTTCCGATCACACCCTGCAGTACCCACACACACGCACGATCGTCGTCAGTTTCACAACTTCCCTCGAACTATGTACTGTTCACTGTATTAATTCTCCCGAGGATGTAGTGGAAGGGCCTTTTTTCTAACTTGTAAAAATGATCAGTGTCCAGAATGTTCTACCACCGAGCCATAGGGCCCGAGAGTTAAACAGAGAGAAGGCCCTCGGCCACATCCTCGGCGAGAGACCTTCTCCTTCCTTTGGGAGAGAAGTTAGAGGGAAGTCCGTCTGTGCTGTGTTGACAGACGTGAGAATCAAACACGGGGTCATGCCACAGGAACTTATTTACTTATGCGTTTTCAGGAATTTATTTTTAAATGTTCAAGTATCTCGATGACTAACAGAAAGAAAAATAATTTGGGTCCGTTTTTGGGGGAAAAAAAAGAATTAATTACTACACTGGCTCAGCAACTTGTTTACAGCACAACTGTATAATTAGGCACTAAATCAGCGGAGTCACTGCCACCATCTGAATGGAACATCATTTTGCCAATTAGTAGATGATGCATAATAATGTCAGATACATGATGTTACTTGATTTTTAATTAATTTTGGAGCCAGGGTGCTCATGTATCAAACATGACTGTGTCCTCTCACTTAGAAATTTGGAAATGGGTAAACATCATTTATGTTCATTAAAAAACTCAAGACTCTCTCACGACGTGCCTGTGTGAGGTTTCGAAAGGTGAGACCCACAACAAAACTCTTCCCGATGAAGACGTACTTTCGTTTCTCTTGGTTGTTTCTAGTCCCCGTCGTGGCACCAACAAACGTCGACGGAGGTGGAGGCGGTCGCTCCGAACTCGTCATCACGTGGGAGGTAATGTTCTATCCAACCGGGTTATTTTGAAGGAAGAAGGTTTAGCTGGCCAGGAAGAGTACAGAAAAACAAAAAGCTTTATTTGCTCATTAATGAGTGTGTAAAAATGCATGGCACGGACAACTCTCGATGATGCATTCTTCAGAGGTGTTGGAAACGTTTCTTATTTATACTAAAGTGAGGGGGTCTGACTAACTCGGTAAGTTCTCTTCCAAGAATAAGAAAAACAACTTCTGCGTCCGTCGGAGGTGGATCAGGAGTGTTTTGATTGTTACTTGCTGAACTGCACGTGATTTTGTTCATCGCATCTGGAAGTGTTCTTTCGTGCATACGTTAGTCTCGGAAAAGTACGGGTGAAAACAATTTTCCTATCTTTGCTGTCTTCCAGTTTGTTCTTCCACGCACCTAGGCGAAAGCTTGGGCAGGTGGGATAGCTTTTATGGGCGTTATTCTCAAGTAATTGACATACAGCCTCATTTTATACTTATTAAAAAATTCAGCCTGGTCTGTTATTACAAACCTTAGACTTTCGACCAGCAGCGTTTCCCATCTCGGGAGCTGAGGCCGTCCTGGGCCGAGGAGCTCCACGGCGTGGAGGGCAGGCCGCGGCGGGCTGTGCTTTTTCTCCAGCTCGCTCTTCGGTTTC
>NW_011889190.1:375282-377404 GCF_000151845.1 Pteropus vampyrus
TGTTCTATCCAACCGGGTTATTTTGAAGGAAGAAGGTTTAGCTGGCCAGGAAGAGTACAGAAAAACAAAAAGCTTTATTTGCTCATTAATGAGTGCGTAAAAATGCATGGCATGGACAACTCTCGATGATGCATTCTTCAGAGGTGTTGGAAACGTTTCTTATTTATACTAAAGTGAAGGGGTCTGACTAACTCGGTACAGTTCTCTTCCAAGAATAAGAAAAACAACTTCTGCGTCCGTCGGAGGTGGGTCAGGAGTGTTTTGATTGTTACTTGCTGAACTGCACGTGATTTTGTTCATCGCATCTGGAACTGTTCTTTCGTGCATACGTTAGTCTCAGAAAAGTACGGGTGAAAACAATTTTCCTATCTTTGCTGTCTAAATCCTTCCAGTTTGTTCTTCCACGCACCTAGGCGAAAGCTTGGGCAGGTGGGATAGCTTTTATGGGCGTTATTCTCAAGTAATTGACATACGGCCTCATTTTATACTTATTAAAAAATTCAGCCTGGTCTGTTATTACAAACCTTAGACTTTCAACCAGCAGCGTTTCCCATTTCGGGAGCTGAGGCCGTCCTGGGCCGAGGAGCTCCACGGCGTGGAGGGCAGGCCGCGGCAGGCTGTGCTTTTTGTCCAGCTCGCTCTTCGGTTTCCCCTGCCCTGTGCACTGTGACCGGCAGCTCCGCCATGGCAGCTGCCCGGGGGCG
Organism: Pteropus vampyrus; assembly: GCF_000151845.1. Taxonomy (NCBI): domain Eukaryota; kingdom Metazoa; phylum Chordata; class Mammalia; order Chiroptera; family Pteropodidae; genus Pteropus; species Pteropus vampyrus. Next base: position 375,987 of record NW_011889190.1, read on the forward strand.
GGAGGGGACGTGAGAGTCGGGGCGACTCTCACTGCTGGCACGTCCGCCCTACGCCTGGGTGTACCCCAGGAATAGCAAATGGCCGGGTGCTGGTATTCCTAGGATGTTGTTTTTGTTTTGCTGAGTTCCAGTGTGGACGTGAGGGGACCCCCACTGGGGACTTGTAGTTGCTGTCCCTTGGTGCAGCCCCGAGTGGCTCCTCCTTCCTGGATCCTGGGGCCGATGTCCAGCCGCTGCTGGTGGACATCTGTCACCCCTGAGCGGTCTTTGGGCATGGCGTCCCTTCACGCTCCTCACGGACAGCGCCCCGGCATGGCGTCCACATTCGTCCTCTGCTCCGTGTCTGACGCAGATCCGACACATGCCACTTAGCCTCCTTCTCTCTGCCGCCACACTCCGTCCAGGTGTCTCTCCCCTTTGGAAGTTCCTCAGGCCCTTGTCAGATGAAAGGCCGCATGCCTGCCACGTTCTGAGCCCCTCCACTTCCCCTCTGGGGTGACAGGCGTGTCCGAGGTGACAGGCATGTCCCGGGTGACAGGCGAGGCGTCGCAGGCGGCCTGCGTAGCAACGGACTGGCGTCTCTGGAATCCAGGGCACTCTGGACCTTTCTTCTCAGCCGTAACTGAGAGCAGAGCCCCCCCCCCAACCTCACTGCCAGGGACACCTGTTCTCGACACAGGTGACAACTTGCATAGCACCAAAACATCCACTTCCTTGGCCATTTTAACATTGCAGCTTTAAACCTCGTGCTCTGTGTGCCGTGAGTACGGATGGCCATGGCTGGCGTGTGGAACGGCGGCCTCGTGGGGAGCTGGGCAGCTCGCCCCTCCCCCCGGCGTCCGGTGTCACAGCCGAGGCGGGGGACAGGGGAGTGTCTGCGAGACGCCGGAAGCTGCTACACAGCCTGCTCTGCACAGGACAGGATGGCCGCCCGGGGGTGGTCTGACCCCCGACGTCGGTGACGCCAAGCCGGGAAGCCTGGCCTCGTGAGGGTCATCACATCTGAACATGGCTTTACGGCGGCTCAAGGCCTTTAGCACATGGGCACACCTTGTCTCACCGCGGTGAGCTGTCCTGCCCACAGGCGTCACGCTGCTTACAAACTCAAGGTTTGCTCGACCCCGAGTCGAGCAAAAATATCACTGCTCAGGGACGAGGTGCCCGGTCACCACGGGCTCTGATGGTCACCACGAGACCAGTGCCGGTTCAGCCTGCGGACACGACGCGCAGCCTGCGGCCCTGGGTGAGGACACATGTCCACGGTCACGTCTTGTTACGTGAGAAACGCGTCTCGTCGGGCCGTGTCTGCCAGACGGCGGTCCCTCCAGGGGACAGGGTGAGCGGACACCTCTGGACAGGACGCCCCCTCCAGACGCCCCGGAGAGCGTTCGTGGTCACGGGGCGAGGCCGGGACGTCG
>NW_011889190.1:378514-380326 GCF_000151845.1 Pteropus vampyrus
GGGTCGGGATTCCTCGGAGTCCGCGTGAGCATTTCATCACCGGGCTCAGTGCTGTCTTTCTCTGCTTTTCTCCTCCATGGTCCGAAATGACAAAAGGTCAGTAAACGCTGCCATGTACAGAATCTCTCTGTGAAGGGCTGAGAAAGCCTGCGTGTGTGGCTCTTAAGCAGAGATGCTGTGACTCACCAAAAGAAAAGCCTTTCCATGGTTTACCTTGTCCTTTCTCTTTAAATCACGGTGTGGGGCTGGGTCTGGCCTGCTCCATGTTTCCATAGACAGTCACCTGCCACCGTGCCTGCTCCTTCGAGTTACGCACGAAAACTGCTTTCATGCCACAGCAAGAGACCATGGGTCCCCTGAAGCTCGAAATGTTTACTCTCTGGCCCTTTACGAAAAAAGTTTGCTACCTTTATTTTTAAAAAATTAAAGCGTTTCCCCCATGTGTTTTTTTTTTGTTTTTTTCTTGGAACATCGAGATACGCAACATCTTGCAGAAACTCCGTTCTTGGATGCGGTTTCCCACTTGTCATTCATATCTGGCATCACATACACACGGACGCCGTGCCAGATTGTTCTGGTGCCTGAGCTTCTTCATGTCGTGTGCGTATTTAGGCGGAGATGCATGCATTACTTTCAGCCACAGAAGGCATGTAGTAACCCTTCCAATTCCACGAACGCTCTGTGCCAAGCAGTGGGGGCACAAGAAATGAATTTCAAAACGGTCCGAAGGCCTTGACCCGGCCTGGAAGGAGGTCAGGGAAGGAGCCGTCACGGCAACGCTTTGGAAAAGAACTTGGGGCTAGAGAGGCCTGCGAGGGCCAAAGTCACTGCTTTGTGGACGGAGAGACACCCACTGGTTTTTACAAACGAGTGAGCGACCAGCCAGCAGTCTGAATTCAGTCGGAGCCCACCCCGATGGTCGTCAGCGACGGCTTTGCCGGCCAGCCCTGGTCGCTGGTCCTGTAAGTGCACGGTGCCGTGACCTGCCTCCGGTGCCCCAGTAACGTGCGTTTCCTGTTTGTTCGTTTTGTTGCCGATAGCCTAGACATGATACCTAGTTTTGGGAATGTAGTAACTGCTAATTTTTTAAAGGGTCTCTTAATTCATATCTTCTCCTGAAACGTACTCCCCAGCGCTCCCAAGTGCGAGGGCCTTGTGCCGCATGCCTCATAAAACGTGCCTGGAAAATTAGGCACGTGGAATAAAATACTACGAGCTAGAGACACACAGAGATACACGGGGAGCAACACACCTTTTATGTAAAGGAGCAGCCAGTGGAAACATTCAGCCCTGCAGGCCACAGAGCCTCTCTCAGCCCGGCCATCGCCGTTTGGAAAGAGCCAGAGGCCCTATGCCAAGAAGCAGGCGTGACTCTGTTCCCAGAAACCTGTGTTTTCAAAATGAGGCCACAGACCCAGCTGGCTCTGAAGTCCTGAGAGGGCTGACTCTCGGTGTGAACTGAAGGTTTGGTCCTTACAGACACCGTGGTGAGCTGCATATTATCAGACTTGTCCAACTCGATGGGTGTCCCTCCCAGAAGAACTCCCAGATTCGCGGACACGACTGGACGCTTCCCGTGCTTAAGGGAGAAACTCTGTCCCCCGCCCGCCCTCTGCCCACCTGACGACAGAGAACCCGAGTCTCTTTTTTCCTAAACGACACACACGTTTGCTCTTCCTGAGGCAACGTCGTGACAGACACCGCTCGGACTCACAGAAACAGGAGTCCTCTACTTCTCGGAGGAGTGGCCAGGCGGCCTAACTCCGCGGCATCGAGCCGCAGTCAGGCGCTCGGCTCCCGCTCTCCGCGGGG
>NW_011889190.1:380604-385499 GCF_000151845.1 Pteropus vampyrus
GTAACTGCTAATTTTTTAAAGGGTCTCTTAATTCATATCTTCTCCTGAAACGTACTCCCCAGCGCTCCCAAGTGCGAGGGCCTTGTGCCGCATGCCTCATAAAACGTGCCTGGAAAATTAGGCACGTGGAATAAAATACTATGAGCTAGAGACACACAGAGATACACGGGGAGTGACACACCTTTTATGTAAAGGAGCAGCCAGTGGAAACATTCAGCCCTGCAGGCCACAGAGCCTCTCTCAGCTCGGCCATCGCCGTTTGGAAAGAGCCAGAGGCCCTATGCCAAGAAGCAGGCGTGACTCTGTTCCCAGAAACCTGTGTTTTCAAAATGAGGCCACAGACCCGGCTGGCTCTGAAGTGCCGAGAGGGCTGACTCTCGGTGTGAACTGAAGGTTTGGTTCTTGCAGACACCGTGGTGAGCTGCATATTATCAAATTTGTCCAACTCGATGGGTGTCCCTCCCAGAAGAACTCCCAGATTCGCGGACACGACTGGACGCTTCCCGTGCTTCAGGGAGAAACTCTGTCCCCCGCCCGCCCTCTGCCCACCTGACAACAGAGAACCCGAGTCTCTTTTTTCCTAAACGACACACACGTTCGCTCTTCCTGAGGCAACGTCGTGACAGACACCGCTCGGACTCACAGAAACAGGAGTCCTCTACTTCTCGGAGGAGCGGCCAGGTGGCCTAACTCCGCGGCATCGAGCCGCAGTCAGGCGCTCGGCTCCCGCTCTCCGCGGGGTCTTCCGTGCTGCTCAGAGGCGGCCTCGTTCCGCTCCCGGGGAGGGGACCCCGCGAGCCCGCAAGCCCGCCTCTCCGCCCCGGCCTCGGGACCCGCGGTGTCTCTCCTCCCCTCGGGGTCCGTCTTCGTCGGTCTGGCCCGCGGAAGGCGATGGGGGACGGAAGGGTCTCAGCAGCCCAGCAGGCGGGTCAGCAGGCAGGGAACCGAGACGCCGCTCATCACGGTCCTGAGCCCGGGAGCCCGCCGGCCACCGGCCCCGGGGACCCAGGCCAGTCCTAGTCGTCCCCCGTGCTTGTCGCTCAGTTCTGCCCATTCCCTTCACCTCCAGGGTCCTCCCTGGCCAACGGCTCAATCGGATCTTCTTCCTCTAACGTACAGCTTTACTCGTTGCTTCCCCAGCTTCAGATCACGGCTCCGGTGTGTTTTCTACTCACCGCTGCCCTAAGTATCTGCTGTTCCCCCCTCCACACCTGTGTCACAGCCACGCCCTGCAGGGCACAGGGCTTGACGGGATCTGTTAGTCCCTGCAGAATACACGGATTCGCACCAGAGCGTCTCACGGAGCTGACCGGGATGGCGCCTTTGCTGCCGGCGCCCACGGCTGGCAACCCGGTGTGGTCCTCGTCACAGGGGGCTGTGGCACCGGGAGTGGGGACAGGAATGGGTAAGGGAGACGGCAGAAGCAGTCGTGGGCCTGAGATGCTCAAGCGTTAGGTCCCAGCGGGTATGACGATTCGTCTGTGAAAAATCGTGTTTAAAAAAAAGGAAGGCAAAGCATTTTATTTTGGAAAAATTAATTCCATGGATTCTTAAATGCAACTTTCTTGAAAACAGGTGGCAAATTTGTCTAAATTCAAGCACAAATTCGGTTTCATTGATGTGATTATAACGTTCGCTATCTGTAGGGTTCTGGGGAACTCGTGTCTATTTTTGTTTTGTAATTTTAGTAAGTTTAGCTTTTAAACAAATTTTAAAGAACTCGGTCTCTGTGGGAATCAGCAAAGTTCTCATTTGTTTGTTCGTTTGTTTGTTTGTTTGTTGTAAGTCAGGGAAAGTGTATAGCAATGTGCCTGCTGATGAAGATACACGCTTATACAACGCTGGCAGGCCCTCTATACTTTGGGGTTTAAGTAATTCTGTTCCAGGTCTTAAAGCAAATGTTATCACACAGTAACGACCCCGCCCGTGTCTTACAAGAATTGGTGAAAAATGTCATGAAAGGGAAACGTAGCTGGCCTTGGAACGATCGAAGTTAGTTTTGTGCTGCGTTCAAACACGCATATCAAAACACGAATGTAGAATGTTTTAACTTATTCAATGTTACCATCCTCTAAACCCCTTTATTGTGATGCTTTATGAGTAATACCTTATGATAAGGTATAAGATATGATACCTTATGAGTAATCACGGGGAGAAATATAAACACGTAAAACCCGTTTTCCATTTCTCTTTAAAATTGTCCTTGATGTATCTGAGCATCTTCCTCGGGCCCGTTTTCTGAGCGTCATTCCAAACACGAGCACCCTCATGTTGTCGGTGCCTCATCCCCGGGTGGGTACCCACGTTTGCCTCTGCGGTAGGCCCAACCCTCCCCGAACTCTGCAGTCGCTCTAGAACGTGCTTCTGTGAGTACTCAGTGGTCGCTCGCTTCTGCCCAAGTCCATCCCGGAGGAGCTGCAGAGCGGAGGGGAGTTCGGCTACCTGGTGCTGCTGCGGCCGGCGGGCTCGGCGGCCTGGACGGAGCAGAGGGTCCCGGCGGTGGAGTCGTGCAGGTTCGTCTACAGAAACGAGAGCATCGCGCCGCTGTCCCCCTTCGAGGTCCAGGTGGGCGTGTACAACGCGGAAGGGGACGGGGCTCTGAGCGCCGTGGCCATCGTCCACTCCGGCGAGGACGGTGAGTGGCGGCCCGTGCGCCCCGCGTCCCTCTCCGGGGCGCCGCGGCGCTGAGGGCGGCCGTGTCTTTCTCTGGCCGGCAGAGCCTCAGCTGGCCCCGCGGGGAACTTCCGTCCAGAGCTTTTCCGCTTCGGAGGTGGAGGTGTCGTGGGACGCCATCGCCTGGAACAGGAGCACGGGCCGCGTGCTGGGCTATGAGGTAGGGCCCGCGACCGCGCCTGTCCCCGTGCACCTGCTCGCTGGCTGGCCGGCCGCCGTGCGGCACCCCTGTGCCGCCGGCCCAGCCCCTGGCGGGTCACAGCGCGGGCCTAACCCTGCCGAGCAGGGAGCGCAGGGGACCTGCCAGGGGATCTGAAGCCGGTCAACGAAGCGTCGCATTGAAAAGGTGATCGGGTCGGACCGCACTTACTCCTTCAGAGGGCGCTCACGCTGGCTTCTCGGGGGAAGGGGAGCGTCTGACCCTTGTCGACCTGACGCCCCTGGAGCAATTCACGGGGGACCCCTCTGACCAGGAGCGCGGCTCGAAAGGTCAGCTTGGGAAAGGCCGTTAGGCGATGAATTCTCCTAAATCTGTCAGTCACGGCCTGCAGGGTGTTCGTCCTCACGAAGTTAAGGGACGAGTCTCACCAGGTGACACGGATAGCTTTGCGCTTAGAATAAAAGCGCAGTTCCAGATCGCCTTCATTTTGCCTCGCGCCGGTTTTTTTTTTTTTCTTTTTTTCCCCTTTTTACACGAGGCCTGTGGTCCAAACAGAAAGCCGTCCGCAGTGACAGGTGTCTCCGCCCCGGTCAGCCCAGAGCGCCTCCGGCGCCGCCTCCCTGAACCCCGCCTGCTTCTCGGCGCGGGTCCCTGGTCTCCCGACTCTCTGAAGTCTCCCTTGCTGCCGAGGGCCGTTTCTCGGACGTTTACAGCGCCGTTTTCCTACATCCCGGCCATGCACGCACCCTCTGCTCTTCTCACGTGTTTATAGAGTCCAACCTCGTAACTAGATTTCAGGGGCTCGAGGGCAGGTCCCACCCTTCATTCTCCCTTCTCAAGGGGCCTAACACAGTGCCGATGCGCCCGAGCGGCCCGGTCCGAGCTGGAGGACTGGCGAACTGCCATTCAGAGCACCCCGGAGGGCGTCAATAGCAAAACAGGACACCTGAAGCCCTCACCCGATGGCCAGAATCTTGATTTGGTCTGACTTATCATCTACCCCTTGTTAAAGCCGATAGACTCTAGCTAGCTCGTGGAATATTTTATTTGGGTCATCTAAAACACCCAGGTTCTCTGATTTCCACTGCGGATTTGTATTTTGTATGCCCTCCCTATAAATACCGGACTCAGTTGGTTGCTGCTGTACAGCCGACTGAATCTGAAGATAATCCTGCCGTTTATGTTCCCATCTGCTTCCCTACCCCGCTGTGCTTGACGGCTGTGGGGGGACCGTGACCGTTCGCTCTGTTTGAATGACCAGGTCCTATACTGGACAGATGGCGCCAGGGACCCCATGGTTGGTAAGATCCGCGTCAGTGGGAATGTCACGAGCAAGACCATCACAGGGCTGAAGGCTAACACCGTCTACTTCGCCTCCGTCAGAGCCTACAACACCGGTGGGGCCGGGCCCTCGAGCCCCCCAGTTAACATCACCACCAAGAAGTCGCGTAAGTATTCCCCGCGCTCCGGGAAGCGACACCCATCGCAGGCAGAAGCACGTGCGTCTGTCCCAGCTCCATTTCATGCCCCCGCCTCACGTTTTCACAGACGTTCATTGCTCTGTCCCTCAAGTACGGGCCATGGTTGAAGCTTTCTCGTCTCAGTCAGAAGGAACTGTTTGGGTACTTTTGGAAATATCCTGAGTATATAGGGGAAGGGCAGAAGCCTGCAGCGTTTGGGGACACAGGCTCCGATGTCCCCTCCCAGCCGGAGTTCACGCTCGGAACATCAGGTGGTTACTTACCTTTCGGTCTCAGAGCCTCATCTGTAGAAATAAACACGTGGTACGTATCTCCCCACCCCAAATCCAATAATTAACTCCTTTGCTTCTTCATGTCTCCCTTAATAACCGGCCAGACGTCTTACACAGAGGCAGGGCCTTCTGAATAAAGAATGATTAGTTGATTGCTGCGGCCCCTCTCCTACCAGGGAGGCTGGTTTTGCACAAATATTCCCCACTAAGAGGCACAGTAATTACTGGAGAAATGTCTGATCAGATATGACTTAAAAAGAGCTGCCATATGTATGTTTCATGCCTGCATAATATTTACATATTCATTGC
>NW_011889190.1:389217-391008 GCF_000151845.1 Pteropus vampyrus
TGTCCGTGCGTGCCTACGTGTGTTCTTACGTCATGTCCGTGCGTGCCTACGTGTGTTCTTACGTCGCGTGTTCAGAGGCGAGTTCGCTCTTTGCATTTTCTGAAGTAGGAAAAGCCCAGCTGCTTTCTGCTCCTTTCTCCATATAAATGTGTTTCAGACATTTTCTCCAAGGGTCCTGGAAGGACACTGAAGGCGGAGCTGAGACGTGGCTTCAACGCAGCGCCGCCCCGGGCTCTGGCTTTGGTTCCATGTCCTGGACATGCCATCAACGTGACCTCTGAAGAGTAGTGGCAGCCAAGTTCTGCGTCCATCCCCCGTTCATACTGTCCCGGTTTAGATTTTCAATCTAATAGTCGATCATCCATTGTACCTTCAGAAAAGCAGAGCTCACGTTTACCGAAATCCCTGCCCCTTCTGATGGGGCAAAATGAACACGAGACAGAGCCATTTTTTGGAAATAGATGATCCAGGCGTCACTCAGGAAAACAGCGCCTCCCATGCGCTGGCTCAGGGTTAGGTGGCTAGCGCGGATGGAAGCAGGCAAGCTGCCCGCCTTCGGGTGGTTCCTCCTTGAGTGGAGAGGCAACTGGAACAGGCAAAAGCAAAAGCGTGGAACAATCGGGAGTTATGAAAAGCACTGTGAAGAAGGGGCTGAGACAGACACACAGACAGACAGAAGGGGCGCCTGTCTGGGAAGGCCGTAGACTTCGATAAAAAGGAGCCAGTGGACAGAGGGACCGCCCAGCAGAAGGAACGGCACACGCGAAGCTTCCGAAGCCTCCGTTATCTTTGTCGCTGGCGATGATGGCAGCTCGCTCTTTCCTAAGTAACTATCAGTGACTGAACAGGAAGTGTGATCACTTAGTGAAAGTGACGACTTCCTTCAAGACAGCCGAGGGGCACTGCAATGTCTTGTGATTCCCACAGGCATCGCTCACGTGGAATTTAGATTTACGACTGAAGGGAGAAAAAACGTTCACATCGATTTCAAGAGGAAAAGGGGCGAAAAAAGAGCACTACTTCTCTAGAAGGAAGCGTTCAGACCCAGGAATAGAAAGTGTTTGCAAATTTTAGTTCAATTTGGCCGCTGACATTGACTGACTCGCCCTCGGTGCTGGACTTTTCTGGTTGTAAATATGTAATCAATCCCTATTTAGACATAAAAGAAGCATTAAGCTTTTATTTCATCTTGCACTTACGTTCTTTTTCTCGTCCCCAAATGTCAACCCCATGCTGTTACCTAGAACTGTAACATAAGAAGTTGTTTTTTGGAATTGAGTTCACAGTATGAACCACAGTCGAATATAAATGCCATCTACAGAAAAATTGATCACAGGGAAACCATTAGAGCTGTGGAGGGCTAGTGTCGCTCTGTCATTTGATTAATAGAGAATGATTTAGTCTTTGGAAATTGCCCGAAAAGATTTTTAAAAATCCGAAAAGTGCTTGTTTGTTGAGTTCGGCATTGACCGATGCAGTTCGCACAGCATTGGTCAAACAGCCGTGACTGTTGCTTTATGTTGCCCACGTGACAGAGACTGGGTTGTCAAGGTAATAGAAATTTCGGTTTCATCGTAGATATTTGCAGTTCGGTTTAACCAGGTGCATAAAACTCACGGAACTAGAACCGGTGGCAGTGTCCGTACTGAGGCAGTGGCCTTCTAAAGCCACGTCCTTCAGTAAAAGGAAGAAACACAACAGTAGGAATAGCCACAACTCAGCGTGACGAGCTGAGCCCCGCAGCAGCCGGGGACAAGCGCGTCTCTCTCCGCTTCGTCCCAACTGAAGTCT
>NW_011889190.1:391058-393183 GCF_000151845.1 Pteropus vampyrus
TGGACATGGCCGAGGCCGTGGGAGGGGCTCACGCACAGCCCAGCGAGAGCCTCAGCTGCCGCCTCTGCTCGTCCGCCGTGTAGACTGGGTCGATGGCGGCGTCACCGCACACACCGCCCGCTCCGTGGTCCTCCTGGCGTGTAGCCTGCTTCGGCCGAGCCGCCGAGCGGATGCGCATCTCTGACCCTTCGCTGGTCTTGCGTTCGCCCACGCGTTTCCTTCTGGCTGGCCGAGCGATGCCAGACTCTCAGAGACGCGTGTGTGCGGTTCGGTTTCTATCTGAGGCGAAATCGAGGGTGACTAGACGTGGGCAGAGACAGCCTCAGAAAAACTCTCACAGATTTGCGTCGTGATGAGCTGACAGACGCTCTGCGGTTGCTGAGGAAACTCAAGGGTACTCGTGCTTGTCACCGGCAGCCCCAGTGATCTGCGTAGAGGTGGCCTGAGACCTGAGCAAAAAGCTAACGATTTCCTTCAAAAAGAGATGCGTAGCCACGTGTACACATACGCACACATACATTAATACATGCGTAGATGTCATCTGTCATCTATTTATCATCTATCATCTATCGATCATCATCTATCCATCATCATCTATCTGTCTGTCTATCTATCTATCTGTCTATCTATCTAAAATCTTAAAGTTTTTTACTGTAACTTGAATTTGGTAGTTTGATTGTCCTTGCACCCGAAATCAACCATATGATAATTTGCGCTAACCTGTTCTATGCGTTTAAACAAAAAACTTGTTTTTGACAAGATAACATCAGGTCTGTCCAGTGGACCTACTCGATCCTACAAATGGGCCTGGCGGAAGTTGCGGATTAAATGCCAAGAACACTGTTAGTGGTTTTTCTGAGTTTTATCACATAATCAGCCTCAGCAAAGAGTGGAGGACATATCTTTTGAAAACAGTTCATTAACAAGGAGTGATTTGACCCAAGAGACAAAGCTAGAATCCATCGCTGGGGGAGACGTTGGAGGACAGTCAGAACGTTCTAGATGGAGCTCAGTGCTCGTTTAGCATCCGCCCTTGGAAACCTCGCTTCGGCGTTTCTGAAACGGCTTCCTCCAGGCCATCGGCTTCGCTGGCGTCACCGAAACAGCCAGCGAGGCCTTGAGGGTAGGAGGCTCGGGCTCGGCTCCCTGCCACCGGATCCGTGTCCCAGTCGGACCTCTGACTCCGTTCCCTCCGCGTCCGGTGTCCCGGGCGCTCCCACGGGAATACGCTGCTTCCGTCTCGTATTGTCGCTGTCCCGATTACCGGAATTCAGTGCTTTAAAACAATAGGAATTTAGCATCATGAGTTTCTCGAGGGCAGAGGTCTGACAGGCGTCTCGCCCGTCAGGGATCAGGTGCAGGCAAGGGCGGGGCTCCCCGTGGGGTTCTGGGGAGCATCGTTTCCCCGCACTTCTGGCTGAGACACCCCTGGCCGCGGCCCCTTCCTGTCTTCAGCGCCAGCGGAGTGACGTCCTCAGACCTCCCGCTGCCTCCGCCCCCCTCGCCTCCTCTTTCCCTCGGAAGGACCTTGCGATTCCTTCGAGCCCACACGGGGAACCCAGGAGTCTCTCGCCGTCTCGGCCTCCTTCACTCGACCATAGCTGCGAAGTCCCTTTTCCACAGGAAGCGATTCGTGCGCAGGTCTGGGAATTCGGAAGTGGGCACGTTTGGGCCCCGATTCCGATGACAGTTACAAACCATGGCTCGCGTCCGCGTCCCAGCGCCCTGTAACACACATTAGCTCGCTTAATTATTAAAGGAAGGCGTCTTGTATTTTAATTAGACCGACCTCCTAAGAACACGGATTCTCGAACGTCTTCCCCTGGGACCCTGTGCCGGTTTGTAACCGTCACCTCTGTCCACCCAGCCTCTCTCGCTCCAGACTCCACGTCTCCAGCCCAAAGCTCAGACATTCCTCTTGCCTTGACGTTGTCCTTCCTGAAATGGAATCGCGCCCCTCCTCACGTCAAAATTGCATCGTTCCTCTCCCAGAGAACACAGACGAAGAAAAGTGCCAGATCGCGGCCACCCGTCCCCAGCTTCCGGCCCACGGCGTCCCCCCCGTAGCCCTGGCAGCCCCAGACGATCTGCTCTTCTGAAGCTTCCCGCCCACTCATCCGGTTCA
>NW_011889190.1:396293-412966 GCF_000151845.1 Pteropus vampyrus
GCCACCTTTGTCCCAGACGACGTTAATTTCAGGGAGCCGAAAGCCACGGTTCAGATTTAGAGTAGACACCTGTCAGCAAGGTCACCCAGTCCGTGGTGATGCCTCCCTTTTCCGGGTGCCCAGCAGCTCCGTTTACATTAAATGACGTGCGTCTTTCTCCCTATCTGGCCACCACCGACTGATCCAATTACGTCAGTCATCAGCCGTCTCCTGGGGAGTTCCAGCTTGGACTCGCTCTGAACAGAGGCGGTTTCAAACCTCGGGGGCAGTCACGCCTCCTGCCACGTTCACGAAGAATGACAGAGGTGGCCACAGCCGGACAAGCACGCAGCAAGCAGCCCTGGGCGAGGCAGGGGCGGGGAGGGACCTCTTGGCTTTCTGCCCCTTTTCTCGTGCCTCTACCTGAGGTTGTGCGCATTGTGCCGTGAGTCCTAAGAGATGCCCCAAGGCCTTCGCGAGTCACAACCAACCGTGCTCAGAACATCCCGAGTCGGTCGTGCGACAGTCGGGAATCCTAACACGAGATTAAAAGGGGAAAGACCGCTGGAGGGGGCCCCTCTGCGGATGCGCAGGAGGTTTGCAGCCCGAATCCGTTCGACGTGCGCATCGATCGGGGGCCCGGCGGAGCGCTGGGACGAGCCCTCTGTCTCTGAGCGTGGCAAGGTGAACAGCCTCGGCGGCAGTGATGAACACGTTACCGCCGGACAGGCGGCGGCCATTATTAACCCGCGTTTGTCACAAAGATGTCCCCAAATGACCAACCTTTAAATGCATTTGCTTACACCGGTGAGAATTAACGTGATATCTCAAATGACACAGAAATCTTTTCCACTCCCTCCATGCCAGTCACCCAGGACTTATGTCCCCTCTGGTGTCGATGGGCCATATATAGTGACGAATTACCGTTCATTTGGGTCTTTGATTATCTTTTTAAAGCTCCAAGCCAACCGCCAGCCAACATTGCCTGGAAGCTGACCAACTCTAAATTGTGCCTGAACTGGGAGCATGTGAAAACCATGGAAAATGAGTCGGAGGTTCTGGGATACAAGGTGAGAATTTAACTTTTCCTTTAGTCACGTCCGTTAAGTTGCCGAAGGGCCAGAGATGTCGCGACGACACACAAAACTCATTAGATGCGTATGGAAATACACGCGTCTTCTTTTAAGTGTTTTGAAAATAATATCGCCGTTCTCAAATTCGTCACGGAAAAGATTTATATTCTGAGGTCAGTAATGTGTCCTGGAGCTTTAAGAAATAAAACTCTACAGTATTTCGGTTTTCTCTTCAAACGATGGTGTTTATGCGGTTAGTAAACGTGCGACGAGGATGAGGGCGAAGGGCATGATTCAAACAGAATTTCTAGAATGCAGGCTGTAGCAGGATGTGCTCTTTTCACAACATCAAAGAGATCTAACAAGCCTGTAGCCAAACACTCAGAGCAGAGTGGTGTGGACACCATCTCCTGCCAAACGTGCGTCCTCGGGAATTTGAAATGGGTCCAAACTAACTGGTGACTTTGCACAGCAAGAGCCAGTGATACCAGCCTCAAGCTACTTAATTAATAGAGATAAATCTGCTCTCGTGTCAGAAGCCTTGGCCGAAAAGGAAATCTTCTTTCTTAGAGCTAAAGTTTTTTAAAAGGCCTAGACTGGGTGTTTCGCCCCAAGGAGTCTGCGATGTCCCTCAAGAGTCTCTGACCTTGAGGGAAGGGGCGTGACCTTTCGACTCGATTCCCTGTTTTGTTCAGATTCTGTACCGGCAGAACAGACAGAGTAAAACCCACGTTTTGGAGACGAACCACACGTCAGCCGAGCTCCTGGTCCCGCTGGAGGAGGACTACCTGGTCGAAATCAGAACGGTCAGCGATGGCGGAGACGGGAGCAGCAGCGAAGAAATCAGGATCCCCAAGGTGTCCAGTAAGTGAGCCGCTGCCTCCCTCCGGGGCCGGGGCTCCGGGCAGCACGGCCCGAGGGCTGGGTGCCGCCAAGCGTCCGAGTTTTGCTTAAATGTCGCGTGAAAATACAAAAGGTCTATGTTTCCATTTTCAATAGTGAGCAGGAGGTGACCAATCAATTTTCCTTTAAATAATCCCTCAAATTTGCAACGTGTTTACATACCACAAACAATTTTATGTTCCTTCATTTGAATCTCAGAAAACAAAAACAAAAAAACCTGTGCGTCGTTTGTGCAGGATTCATTCTATTGGATGAAAATCAGAAAGTTTTCCCATGGGCGCTGGTGAGAGCAGGGACAGCAAACACGAAGTTCGCCCCATCCCCGTGGCAGACATCGCTCACCGCTCACAGCGTCCCCCCGAGCTGCGTCAGACCCTCGCGGGCAACACCGGTTGGCGGGAATGATAACAAAGCGTCTCCCCTTTGGGAGATTCCTCACTCGCCCGCCTGCAGCTCTGGCCAAGCGACAGTCATCAGCCACCGCTTCTTGGGCAATCCCGATCCGCCCTTTGGTCAAACGTGGCCAGTTTGGGCATTTTTCTTTTTTTTTTATTTTTACATGTAAACCAGATATCCTGGGACAGAGCATTAGAGACACTTCCTAAGCTCAAACATAGTGTAGATGAAACAAATGTTCTAAAATATGTCACTAGGAGACCAATGAGAATTTGCATCGGGGTCATGGCGAATTAATCTAACAAGTAATTTGACTTTTCCTTGGGATATTTTCTTTTGTTTTTATATTTTGCAGGTCTGAGTTCCAGCGGAAACCTGGTCTTAGCACAGAGCATCCATTTCCTGTCGGTCGTCATCATGATTTTTTACTGTTTTGTTACTCAGCTGCTTATCCGATGAGTATAAGCGTAAATCTTCGGGTGTTTTTTGAAAGCGAATCTTTCTGTAAATAGGCTCTCCAACCCCCACAAGATACATTCTTAATACAGACTTGTTTGGAAAGAAAAAAAGTATATTATTAAGATCTTGTAAATATCTATGGTACATTAATAAAATAATTTTAAACACTTTCGAATTTTAAAGTCTGCGCATGATTACAAACATTCAGAAGGTGCCAAATTAATCTGTGGAGTTTAACTGGCGTGGCTTTTCGCTGACTTACAGCCCTTGGTGATGATGATAAATATACAATAGGTTGCAGTTATAGCTAAAATATATATTTTTAACTCGTTCTAGGCAATTTACTTCAGTATTAAAAATTGTCACCGTTTTGGAAATAAAATATAATTATTTGTTTATAGCTGAGACTCTTTAACAATGTAAGTTTTTCTGAAGCTGATGTGCTTCTATCTCTGAATCGAGCTGGGACGGGAAATATTCGTACCCAATAACGGTGTCTATATTCATGAGAATCTTCTCAACGCGGCTGTCTAGGAGTTTCGGTCATCATAGTGACAGAAAACGTGCTTACGGCAAAGAAAAAGGAGAGAAGGGAAATAAACACCCGCTAAAATAATCTAACAAACAACTGGGATCTACAGGAAGCCATTTCTCATAGTAAAGTTTAACTTTTTTAAATCAATTGCGTATTCTCTTAAGAAAAATGTTGCAAGTCTCCGGTCATTATTACAAATTGTTAGCAATTTATGTGGCCTTATTTTTACAGAATAAATCAATCTGAGAACAGAATTATTTAACCAGGTTTTCGACGTTTCAGTCAAAATATTTCTTTGCCAATCATCCCTCTTGCTGTAGAGATAACCCTGCACTTTCTGACGCTCAGAACGGGTTCTGTGGGTTGGCTTGTCTCTAAGGCGGCTCTCCCGTCGCGGACCCAGGTCCTGGGGTCGCACGGCATCAGCAGGTCACCACGTGGCCAGTGTCATGCTTGTGGCAGCCTCGGGGGGCCGGTCCTGTCCCGTCACCAGGCTGCTCTAGCTCCCCGCCCTCGGGTTCGATGTCCTCGGGGTGAGACACGGTCACACTCCTTTGCCATCTTAACGTGGGGCGACCTCGTAATTGTGTTGAAGATATTCGCTCTCTCCTTATATCACACAATCCTCAAAACGGGATTTGGTTTTTTTTAATTCCTATAGTATCTAGAGCTGTTTCGATGCCCGGCTAGGTCAGCGGCAGAGGGACAGCTGTTCCTCGTTCTGGAAGAGCGTGTCCAGCACGGGAGACACACAGAGGGGCCTCAGTCCCTCTCAAGGTGAGACCCGACTGTGTCGTGGAGCGAAGCAGATAAGCAATGCGGGACGTCGTTCACGCCTCCGCTAACAGCGCCCAGCTGCCGGTGCGAAACACACCGCATGGACCCGACACCAGGCTGGCGCGTGGCCCTCGGATCTGCTCAGCCTGGCGAGAGGTGGGACCTGTGTCCTGCCCGAGCCGAGGCTGAGCGTTAACGAAACTATGGGACTCTCGTTTCCACTGCGTGGGGAGTCAGCTCTGCAGCCGTTCGTGGGTGAGCCCAAAAGCCGAGCCAGCTCCCGTCAGAACTTCAATTCACAGCCACTTGAGGATCGAAAGACTAGAAGGTCAATATCCAACCGAGCCTTTACATCTCCATCAATCCGCATAAAGCTTTCCGAATACGATTCGGCACGAACGTTCAACCGCACGGGCTTTGGCTCTCGGTCGACTTGAATCTCTACTCTCTGTGAGGCCTCGGACACATCTGGTGACACCCCACATCGCTGTCGTCAGGGTCAGAGGACACTAGTCTTTAGCACGGTTCACAGGACACTGTGAAATGTGGACAGACAGCTATCGCTGCGAACCAACCTAACGAACGTTACTAGACGTCCCTAAATGTCCAACGGACTGAAAACCAGATTCGGCCTGTGCTTACGTCAAAACCCAAGACCACGGCAAGGAAGACGCGGCCCCCCCAACTCCTGACACCAAACAGCGCTGAGGATTAGGGCCCGTGGCGGCTCCAGCGGTCCGTCTGGGGAGAGGGTTCCGTGCCAGGGCCACGCGACCCTGGCATTTAGGGACGATTCCTAGCGATCCTTCTGTCGACCGAGCACGTGGCTGTCATAAACTCTTTTCCATTCTTCTTAGAGGAGAGAAGGAAAATGGTATCGCACCTGGAAACAGGTGGGGAAGGAAAAGGGATAAGCGTTAGGACACGTGACAAAGGGACATAGGACGCTTTATAGAACGCTATAGGCGTCTGGGTAATGCTGACCTCAAATTCAGCTGCGTTGTCTCTCCTCTGATTCACACTGTCGCCCGTCCAGGCCAGTGTCCCTTCTCTAACCATGCCCCAGACGGTGGCTTTCAGGGGGCGTGCCTGCTCTCTTTAACGGCACATGCGACCGTGAGATGACCCGGAATCCATTCTGAGTGCAAACGCAGTGACAGAATCGCTTCCTCCCATCAGGGAATCTGCTGTTTCTCAGCCTTTCTGCATCATCGGTCTGTACGCCATCGTGGGATGCGGAGTTTCACACACTCCCCACGGGCCATAATTATTCCTGTATTTGCTGTGGAACCAAATATTCGATTCCACGGAGATCTCTCTAGAATGCGCCATGCGGCACGTGAGAGAGTGGTTAAGAGGCCTGGACCTGCAGTTCCGGAGGTTAAACTCCCGGAGCCGGGAGAGCAGGGAAGAGTTTGGGCCCGGGGCGGACCACGTGACCCCGGGTGAGCCCGGAGAAGCCTGGGGTCGCCAGCGGGGACGGGAGGCGGGGCGAGAGGACCCGTTCCCGAAGGGGACCTTTACTTCGTCCAGGCCTCGGTGACTTGGCCGCGGTCCACCTGCGTCCCTCGGACAGCCTTTTCAAATGTTCACCCCACCCCTCCCCGGAACACCCGGAGACACACCCCACATGTCGTGTCACGGGCCATCTGGGACCCCCCGGTGGCCCAGGCCAATGGACACAAACGACCATCCTAGACCTCGTTTTGAGGATTTTAAGTAGTTCATTTCTAATTCCATTACTTTTGCAATGGAATTCGTGAAACATCCTCCTCGGTTACTCAGCCGTAAACAGAACGCTGGGCTTCCAGCGCCCCCGACCCCGCTTCGAGGCCTGCGAGGCCACATCGAGCTGCAGAGGGGACCTACTCTCGGTGCAAAACAGTGTTTACAATTCACGGCCCACACGCACGCTGCCGGCTTTCCAACTTTCCCTCCACAATTTCAGCAGCCTCAGTGATGGTGCTGAGCCTCCTCGGTCGGGCCTGATGCTACCGAGACCTCGGCTGACTCGAGTCCGCCTTGCCAAAGAGCTAGGGGCCCTCAGGGGTGCTGGCTGGCGCCACGCCCACGGACCGGGACAGCCCACACATCTAGCGGCGCCCAAGTACAAGGCTGTGACGAAGTTCTCGCTGTTCAGTGAAAACATGAGAAACAGTCAGACAGTGTGGTGAGATTGTAACCATGAATAATTGATGAAATACGTGGGAGATTATGGCTTTCTTCTCTTTTTTTGTTTTGTGGTAAAAAATGTCCATTCTTGGATGAAACGGAGTTGACTAGTTCGACTGTTCACTGTTTCTGTTTGATTTTAAAATATTCTTACTTGGCAGAGAGCAGGTTACTTTGTATAAATCAATTCAATTATTATTCGTATTTAAAACTTTTACCTTCCGAGAAAGTCAAAAGTCTTAAAATTACCAGTGTTTAGCTTTTTTTAAGACTTTTTATTATTTTATCTCATTACCATCGAATTGGTACGTTTGACTTTGAGGCTCCTTGAGGACGTTTTGTCAAGGTCTTACTCTGTGTGCTGTGGACACCAGCATTTGCGTTCCTCGGAATTGTTCACGTGCCTCGACGCAGCCACGTGTGCGGGAAGTCTGGTCCACCTGCTGTCTCGAGCTATACGATAACCATGAACAAAGAAGATGAAAACCTGAATTTTTTTTATCATCTTAAAATTTGGAGATTATTTGCTTTCTGTTTTTTCATATTAAATTTGTTTTCTCTCATGAAATTACATCAGTAGCTATTGGACTTTCTTTCACGTCTTTATAGAACAAAATTTTTGTAAAAAAGCAAATTTGTTTCCCCCTTTATTTTTAATATTCGTGTTCCTGACATGCGAGGCACAGTCCTGGACAGAGAAAATGATACTTAAAACCCATATTTTGCTTTCTGAGCTGGTTTATACAGCCAACTGTTGGGGTGATTTGTTTTCCTTTATTTCTTCAGGAAAATAAGTATTTTTCTTTTATAAGCATGACTAAAATAATAAGCGAACCTAACCTCCCGATTTCAGTGGATAAATAATATCTTTTTGAAATAAATTTAAAAAGTAATATGAAATAAATTAGTTCTTCAGAAAAACATCCGAAATCCTAAATTCTTTTCCTATTTTCAAAGACGCGTACTTTACAGTCTGGTCAGGTATACCTTAGACGATGCCTATTTTGTCCAGGGTGAGATCGGGCCAGAAGCAAATCTGACAACTCTTTAAATACAGGTAGCGAGTTGCAGCTCAGTGGGAAAGAAAAGAAATGTTGATTCACGCGCCCCTCGAAGACTCAGAAGTACGCTAGGCTGTGTCCTTGCAGATTTGTCACTTGTTCCTGAAAGTGAATGCTATATTGGGTAGGGACCTCTCCGTGAACAGTGATTAATTAATGTCTGTAAATTACTTTGTAGATGAAAAGCGTTTCATAAGTTCAATAATTTTTATTATGATGATTTTTTTTTTTTCCCCCGCAGAAGTATATTGACTTTTTGCAATGGCACTTTGAAAAAGCATGCATTAGTGATTAAGGCAGTGCCTCATGCCCGGAGGAAAGCAGTAATTAGACAATTTAAAAGGTAATAATTTTGAGGTACTGAAAATGTAGGAGAATTCGTAATTGAGCCTGTCGGAACTAAGTAAGTGTAATTCAAACTCCAGGCCGTCTATATCCATCCATTGCATAGGCACAGATGGAGTTTCCGGCTTGTCAAGTAAACATCATAGCAACAGAATGTGTCCATTAAATGATGTCTACGCATAACAATGCTCACGCATTCCCTAGGGCTTCAGACGGTAACAGCGGTAACAACGTGTGTGCAGGCAACTTTTATTACCGTAAATGCAGGAGTTATGAAATCTCCCAAACCGGCTTTGAGCAGATTAATTTCAGCCTATTTTTGTCGACAGCAAAGCATAATCGAATATTTTCCCGGCCTTCTAAATCAGATCATTTTCCTTATCTGTTCAAAAGTGGAAATGTGGTCATCCTAAATTTTCATTATGTTGAGACCTGCAAACTCACAGGGAGCTATTTTCATCACTTAAATTCTTGCAGGAGACCAACCCTCAAAATTTCCAGAGAGACTCTTACGCGCGGGGACGAGCTCCAGGTATCCTGAGCAACCAGTTCTCACCAAAGACAATTGGAAGAACCGCCACCTACGCCTGTCGACAGGCGGGAGAGGAGCACGCACGGCGTCAGGAGGCCCCGGGGACCATTCCGAGGTCCAAACTGCAATGACTTTCCTTGCGGCCAGGTGAAGGAGAGTCCACACACCTGACCGTGCACCAAAATGAAATGCGATCCTCACGTCCGGCTGCGCTGTGAAATCCACGTATTCAGCAAGGAGCGCGATGTTGGTTGGCAGATAGGACACAAAGTTATGACACCCTCTCCTACGGTGCCGCCGCTTCAGCCCATACGGTAAGATTCAGTCGGCTTCGTTTCCACGAGCTCTGAGGCCCGATGCTTCCCTGAGATCTTAGAACAATTTCTTTGGCATTGAAGAGGTTGGAAGTTCTCAGGCCAAGGGCAAAGCCAGCCACAGGCAGATCGGATGTCCTTCGCGTCTTTTTATGTGAAGATCGAGGTAGCTGCCGATGTTTGGAAGTCAGAAGACGCCGAGCGAACCGGCGTTTGGGGGGCAGCCCCGCGCCCGCGCCCCCACCTGGCGCGGACTAGCTCTCCCCTCCCCACCCCCAGCCTCCGCGGTCCCCCCACTCGCCCGTCGGGCCCCCTCGGCAGCTGAGTTTTGACTCCCGCGCATGCGCTCAGAACAGCATTGTGTGATGGAGCGACCACTGGACGGGCAGCCCCTCCCCGGTGGCCTTAAGCCAGACCCGCTCCATCCCGAGCTCCAGCTTCTTCATCTGTAGAATGAGAACGAAGCGTCTCGTCCACGTACACCGTGCGGCCGCCTGGGGAACACGTAAAACGAAGGGTCCAGGAAGGGTCTAGAAACTCAGAGACGTTAAACCCTGCGAGGGGCGCTAGCTGGCCCAGGCTCTCCGAACTCAGTGCTTAAGGCGAAGAGTACTTAGTCCTGCAAGTACCTAGTCCTGCAGTTACTTAGTCCTGCAGTTAGAAGCCGACCGTAGTTTCCAGAGTAGGTTGTGGGAATAGCTTCTTTCTGTTACCATTTTAATTATGTTAATTTCGAATTTTACCCTGTGTTTTTGAAAGCTTAGTAATACATGTCATTGTTTTTTTATAGCATGTTACCTTAGAATTATTTACATGAACACTTCATTTTAGCTCTCATGAAGTAAGGTAAGAAAAATGAACATTTATATAAAATAAAAATTTTGTATGTTGAAAATGAAAAAATATGTCATTTACCTTTTTAAAATATATCTTTCTGTTTACACTGAGGTTAGAAATATTGCAACGACTCATTAAATAGATCTACGTTTATAATTCACCAGACCGTTCAAGAAGCATTTATTGATTATTTACCGTGTTCTGTACATTATGCTTGGCTCTGCAAAAAAATAGTAGAGGGGAGAAACATGTACCAAGGCAGGAGAATGTAATAAAGCAACCAAATCCCCCACTCCGCCGAAGGAACAATGACGAGTCGTGGTGGCCACTAAGAGGGAAGGAGGCAGGCGCTGTGACAGAGAATCATACAGGGGCCGCCACCCGGCGAGGCGACCAGATACTCCTGGAAAACTGCCTCCCGCACTGAAACCTGAGAAAGGTCCGCAAACAGTTGGAGGAGGGACAGAGTTCAGTGCCAGCCCGTCACCAGGGGGCTGACAGGGACCGAGCCGGAGCCGGGGGAGGACAGTGGCCTGCGCTGGCAGAGCTGGCGGGAGCCGGCTTATCCGGGACTCCTCAGGCCGCGAGAAGCTGGGTTTTGCGTTCCGAATATTCTGCATGTTTTCAGATTCCTCTGACGCCTGTGCGGTGGATGAGCTGTCAGGAGCCGTGCCTGGAACCACAGCTTCTAACAGTCGTCCCTGAGGCAGAGAACCGCGGCTGGGGCTGGGCTGGCAGCGGGCGGGGGCCACCTGCAGCTGGCTGGCTATGGAGGGTGAGGGGTGTCTGGTTTGTGTTCATTTCATCGGATGCAGAAGACGGAGGAAGCCGCGCGCCTGGGATGCAGAAGATGGGAGCCAATCGGGGCTTCGCTTTCGGACGTCGTATCTTAGAGACGCCTGCGCGAGGGCGGCTGGAGGGGACCCCTCACGGAAATTAGGGTCAAGGGGCCCGGGTTGCCCAGGGGTTCCCGCGCGCTCATTAGCAGGCGGCAGTGACCCTTGGCCTCCGAGGGGACAGCTGAGTGACCCGCCTCCCTCTCTGAGTCTGATTTTGTCCTGCGCAGCGCGGCGCCACGTCTAGCAAAGCCCGAGTGACCCCGCAGTGCTGGAGCCCTGCAGGCGAAGCGTCCGGCCGGCTGCAGCCAGAAGCCCGGCCCCGCGAGAGCTGCCCCGGCCGCCCGGACAGGGGTGTGCGATCGCCACCTCGACCTTGCCCCGCTCGGAAACCTTCCCTCGCCCCCGAAACGCTCAGAAGCAGCAGCGAACGAACCGAATTCAGCAGAAACGCCGCCCGCGCAGCACGTGGGGCGACCAGGACCTGCCCGCCGCTCGGCGCAGAAGGACCCCGCGCTTCGGCCAGACCGCAGAAGGAGAGAGCAGCGCGGCCGCAGGGGACTTTCCCCTGTGACTCTCTTCCAAAAAAGTCCTCAAACTCCGGATCAGTGAGTTCGGGCCGCAGAATGTCCCGCCGTCCCCGACGCCTCCTTGCGTCCCCTCGGCCCTGGGCGCAGCCTCCTCCTTCTGCATGGAGCGCGCCCTGCCTCGCCTGCCTGGGGGCGGATCCTCGGCCACGCGGGAGTGCCCACGTCCCCACGTCCCCATGTCCCGCCGCCTCCGCGGACAGCACGTGCAGCGTCTCGGTCCTCGGCCCCGCGCTGCGCTTCCCGGCCGTTGGCTTCCTCCCTGCTCAGGGCCAGGCTCTGGGGAACGCGCGAGGCGGACAAGGCAGGGAGCTAATGATCTTGGCTCTTGTTCACTTGTTAACGGGACGAACGCATTTTGCCAGCAATACATTTTAGAACAAAAAGAATCAATACACGAATATGGAATTATAATGTTAAATACTGTCCACGGCCGCGCCACCCTGAACGCGCCCAATCCCGTCTGAACTCGGAAGCTCAGCAGGGCCGGGCCTGGTGAGCACTTGGATGGGAGACCACCTAGGAAGACCGCGTGCTGTAGGTGTAAAAAATAAAAAAATAAGGGATCGTAAGCTGACAAGGCCCTTGCAGTCTGTGAGGTCAACCAAGGGTTGCCCCACCTAAAAAAAAAATAATAATAATAACAATAAAGTTTGAAATTATTCCAAAATGAAAAGCTTAGAAATTTAAAACCTTGTAAGCAGTCCTGTCCCACTAGAACATGAGACATGTCCACTGTATTCGCTATGACATAGGAGGTGCTCAGTATTCACCATGTTAACAAAAATTACAATGAGTGGCTTCTGATATTTCCAGTGCGATTCCAGACAGAACAATTAGTGTTAGAGGAGGTCCCGTTGAGAGCAAAGTCCTTCCTATTAAGATTAAATATATGCACCTTTTACTTTGAGCTTAGTCTCTATAATTAGATCAGCATGCTGGCCTCGGTTACATGGCTCTGTAAAACCTTCCAAAATGGAGCCAAAAGCTCTCCGGCCACGCCTCCCTGAACACGCCCGATCTCTTCTGATCTCGGAAGCTAAGCAGGTCCACTTAGGAAGACCAGGTGCTATAGGCGTAAAAAATAAGGGATTGCAAGCTGACAAGTTCCTTGCAATCTGTGAGGTCAACCAAAACTAAAAAAAACATATTCTAGCTCATCATGTCAAGTAGTCCATTAATAGGAAAAAAGAAACAGATTTTATTAATAATATTAAGTACTCTAGTTTGCCTAGATTCAGTCAGTTGAATTTTCCCCTAATGTTTATAAATAGAGTATCTTGAAAGAAGAAGAGACAATAAGCCTGTTATCAGTATGAGTCTTTTATGAGTTCATTTCTGGGAAGCTGATGAACGAATGTTTTATGATATCATAAGTGACCGTACATGAATTATTTTCTGGCATTGGTATTTAAGACAACTCTGGGAGCTGTGTGACAATTAAAGGAGCTCGTCTTTTCCGTAAATGTATATTTCAAGGCAAACAAGGTCCTAGTATTGTACTGCCGCCTCTTTTGTCCAGAAGACAGGTGAACGCCCAAGGTAAAATGACTTAGACGTCTGCGTCGCCAAGATCACTGTCTAATTTATTCTCCTAAATGGATTCCTTGTCACCTTTTGTCCCGCCTGTGTGCAGGGCCGCGTTCGGCACCCCGAAAATAATCCGAGGGTCGATCGGGGATAATTCCAGCTGTTGGCAAACTATAATCTCCGGACAGAATGAAATAAGACACTGTCAAAGTATAGACTGTCACCAGCTTGTGAATAAGTTATATTGTCTTAGGAAACCTGTCATTTGGTTGATGAAACGTAACACTCGCTTTTTCATAGAAATATGGCTGAAGACGGTCCCATCACTTCGTGGGGGTCGAAACCACGGCGTCTGGTGTCAGAAAACTGCCAGGAGGGCACCGTAGCCGGTGGGGCCACGTCCTCCTCCGCCCACACGTTCAGCTTCCCGGTGGGGATGGGGACACGTGACCAGGAGGCACGGTGTCTCTCACGGTGCGGGACACGGGAGGAGAGAAGGAGAAACGCCAGGCCCCGCTTTCCGGCAGCGACGGAGCAAAGCGGCCTCCCAGGGGTGAGGTCCTCCTTGCCAAAGAAGCACTTTCACCCACGGGGCCTTTTCCCACTCCCCTCGGGGATCCCCCACCTTATCTCTTTCTGCTCCTCACCGTCCCTGTTACTAACCTCCTGAAACTCATCCGTTACCACGGTAGCCTTGGCTTTTGGCGTTGCGGCCCAACAGCCCTTCACGGCCCTCAGCCGGGAGCCGGGCGGCACCTCGCCGCAGGGCCTTTGCACGTGCCGCGGTCACGTCCAGAACCAATCCTGCCTCACTCATCTGCTTCTGCCCCTTACACCTCATCAATTTTTATCCACTCTGATTGGGAGAAGCTCCTCTCACACACACGCCTCCACTGTACCAACGTCACTCTGTCCTAAGACCAGTCACAGCTACAGTTTTTTCGCTTATTTGTGTTATTTTTCAATTAATTCCTGTGATTTTTCAATAAACCGTAAGCTCTATGAGGCTGGGGCTATTTTTTTGTTGCTGATCATTTTGACCTCAGGATGTACCTAGCACAGCGCCTGGCACATGGGACACTCTCGATAAAAGTGACTCATTTAGAAACAAATGAGTAACCAGTAATAAATTTGCATACCTAATAAAATAAACACAGATCATTTAATTACGCAGATTGAATTAATGAGTCAATGACCGTTGCTTGGATCTTTTACAAAGCATTTTTCTCTTCAGAGAAGTCGCCTTGAAGCTTTCACTGTGCTGCTTATTCCTCGAAACCAGTAGACACTTCTCACATCCCTTTCATGGAACAGAAGATAATACGAAATCAGACGAGTTTCTTTAAATTCTACTCGTAATGCCTCTTTCATGTCACATCTATCTACACTTCTTTTTTTATTAACCTAGTGGAATAAAGCTGACGACATCTGACACACGTAACTCACCCGTCTCATTACCCAGAAGTCCTTCCTGCTGATCTCCAGGATCCTAAACACAGAGCCACAGGCGACTATCGCTAATGAATCTTTTGGCGTCACGCAGTGAAATTCACCTGCAACCCCACAAAGAAGGAAAGAAGACAGTCTCCTTTCTGTCATGAGCAAGACGGACGTTTTCGGGGGGCTATGATGACAACGCACTCTGTAACTACCCATGTTGCTTCGGTTCCGACTGCATATTAAAAACAGCTTCGAATGTTTCCATAGCTTTTCGTAGAAAGGTTCTCGCACAAAATATATTCAGTTCCACGTCTTTCTTCTCAGAGTGCATGTTAGATGTCTCGGTTCTCGCTTCCCTTAAACACGAATCCTGAAGCATGGGCTTGACCCTTCTGGGAATAGGATGCTTGGGCACAGTCCGTATATTAGACAGAACTCGCAGAACCCATGCTTTCGCTACCTCACACGCAAAAGGGACTTTACAGGTGTCATTGAGTGAAGGATCTTGCAGTGGGGATTGTCCTGGGCTGTCAGGTGGGCTCCACGTAGTCACAAAGGTCTTTCAAGGTGGGCGGAAGGAGAGTCGAGAGAGTGATGCATCAGAAACTAGATGGACCACTGCGGGCGCTGACCACAGACGGGGGCAAATCCGGGACCGGGGAAGGCAGAACACAGGTCCCCAGAGGCTCCAGAAGCAAAACGCCCCTTCTGAAACCTTGGCTGCAGCTCCAGGAGACCACTGCGTGTCGTTGTAAGCCGCTACCTTGGTGCTACGGCTGTAACAGGAAGCAAACCTCGTGCGTTTTAAGAAACTGCCAAGTTCATACGGCGGGGAGAGGGTCAGAAATGAAACCCAGACAGTCTGATAAGAAAACCCACTTTACGGAAGCAGCCACGGAAAAACAGCTCAAGACTGGACAGAGGTGAATATGCAAACATAGCACGAGTATACATACGCGTACAACTGCAGGCTTGCATGCACATGTGTAAAATATGTATGTTATAAAGACGTGCCATGTTCGAATCAACAAAATGAGATATTGGTGCTGCCTCGCTCATTTCGATGATTCGAAAATAGCACGCCTTTATAATAAGGAAAGTGCAGAGAGAAACTTGGTTTTGCAGTGCAGGTAAATACTATTTACGCTGCCTGTTTCATGAGATGCTGAAGACGTACTGCCTTGTGACAGCAACGCTTCTCTGTGCGTGTATGTGTGTGTGCCCTCTTTTAAAGCATTGGGAATATTCATAACTAATTATTACTAATGTTCACTCATAAATTCTCCATGATGTAGAGATGAGGAATCTTGAAATCAAAACCAACGGCGACGGACAAGAGGTGATACCCGGGGACCTCGCAGAGCGCGAGTAGACACGGGGCGTGTGCGCCGGCTCCGGGACGCTGAGGTGGCAGGCGTACCCGCGCGGGCTGGGGAAGGAGCTCTCCTGAAAATCGGGCTTTGGGATAATTGGCAGGAGATTTGTCGAGTGTTGGGAGCGGATCAGAGTGAACATCCACCTCCTAGAGCCAGGGAGAAGAGAGATCAATCTGCAGCCCCGTCGTTTCCCAGCTGGATGACACTGAACCGCACCCCCGGGCTCTCTGAAGCTGGTCCTCACGTCGTAAAGCGAGCACAGGGCCATCCGGCATTTAGTATGAGCGGACGCTCGCAGCCCGCCTAGGACACGGGGGACTTCGGCAGAGAGCATTCTCTCCCCGGCCCCGCGTCTCCGCCGATCCCTCACCGCGTGCCGTGGAGCAGTGTGTCTTAAGTTTGCTCTCAGATGAGCTGCTTTCAAATGACACACAACACGGGGTTTCGTGTCTGTTCTTAAGCAAACCCTGTTAATTTAATTATGTTCCTTTACAGTAGGACTTCTCAGAGCCTTCGGTAATACACTGTGCATTGTGATTCTTGAAGATATATTATATGAACCTCTTCCAAATTTTGTTTGACACCAGAATTCTTTTTCATAGAGAATCATGTGAAACAAGTTCAATAGAACATATCGTGAGAAGTGCACATTCAGAGGAAAAACTCAGGATAAGGCATCGGGATCCAGGAGGAGTTCAGAGCCGTATCTTTGTTGTTCTGTGCTTGACTTTCAAAGAGTCAACATGGAGAGGATGCCTTTCTGCATCTCCCTTCCACACAGAAGGGCCGTGGCGGCCGCGGGGGCTGAGGGCGCCACACGGGCCTGGGCTTCCAGTCACCTGGCTGCACCCTCTGACCTGCCCTTTGTCCCGCCACGGACAGGAATGCAGCTGATGGCTCCTGGAGATCTCTGTGGGCCACCAGAAAGGAAAAGCACACACCCCTGGGCCCGGAGGCCACCAGGTGGGAGGCTGTGGGTGAATGAACAGAGCCCAAGGACCCCGCAGAGAAAATGCTACAAATCGGAACAGCTGTCCTGCATCCAGAGAGCTGGCTGAGCTCGGTGACGAGGGACACAGGCTCCTTAACACGTTCTGTGGAATTCTAATCCGTGACAACAGTCTAGCGCTAAATTATTCATAAGACTGTCTGTCCCATAACTCGGAATCCTCCTCCAGGCCGCTTCTCTCTGGGGCTCACTGCTGAGAGCTAGAGAGGCAGAGACAGAGATTCACTGATTTAACTTGTCCGCAAATCCCCCCAGATGTGACCCATGGGCCCGTAAAGCAGGACACGCCCCCCGGAAGGACTCCCCTCGGCCGCCACACCCAGCCCCCGGAGCTTCACGCGCCCGATCAGTCTGAAGAAGCCCGGAATCCCCCGACAAAGAAATGTCTTGCGTGGTCTAAGCCAACATTTCCAAAATGATTTGATCACGGTAAACATATGCACAAAATTTACAAAAATGGCGCTGAATAATGTCCCACCAGATGGCGTCCCAAGGCCCCAAGAGCACTGTCA
>NW_011889190.1:413841-416901 GCF_000151845.1 Pteropus vampyrus
GCGTGGTCTAAGCCAACATTTCCAAAATGATTTGATCACAGTAAACATAGGCACAAAATTTACAAAAATGGCGCTGAATAATGTCCCACCAGATGGCGTCCCAAGTCCCCAAGAGCACTGTCACCCCCCCCCGACTGGGGCCGCAGGGGTGGCTGGTGCCTCTGCGTCCTCCGTGTCACACCTTCTCGGACAGCACCGTCCAGGCCATCGGTCTGCAGCTGGGGTCTGGGTCAGGCTGTGAGTGATGGGACCAGGTGGAGGGGCAGGCTGCGGCCGGGGCCGGTCCTCTCCGTGTGGGGACACAGCCACCCGCTCCTCCCCCTTGCCAGCGGTGGCGTCAGTGTGTCACTCGGGGTGACAATCCCACTTCAAGCGGAGCAAGGGGCAGAGAAGGGAAATTGCTGGTAAAGGAGCCACCTGTGACATCTGGACACACGCGGGGATGCGGAGCCCCGGCCGGGCGGCCCCCTCACCGTGCAGGCGGCGCCTCTCCGCCCTCGGCCAGACCGGGGCCCGCCAGGGACTCTGAGTGGTCGGGGGTCTCCCTGGACCCTGGCGTCTCCCTGTCAGGCTCGTCTTCACGGGCAAAGTGCAGGCAGAAATCACAGCTGCCCGGCAGGCGAGGCCAGAGCTCTCGGCCACCTGCGAAGGTCCAAAGTGCGTTCTGGCGCCGGCCACACGCGGCGCCTCTCCTTGGGGCTGCTGGGCGCCGAGCGTGTGGCCGCAGACCTGCATCAGGCACCATCTGCCCCGTGGCGCAGATAAGAACACAAGACTCGAGAGCCGGTTCAGTCGGGGTCGGACCTCGGCCTCGGTCACCCCAACACCGTGCCTCCCACCCCATCGAACGGTCTCGGGACTGGAGACTTGGGCCGCACCAGCCAACCAGCAAGCACGCTGGAGCGCGGGCTCCATCCTCGCAGGAGCTCGGGATCCGCACCCACAGAGGGCTCCGGAGCGGCGACATCTGCGCCCTCGGGCCCTGCCGAGCGCGTGGAGCGGGAGACTCGGAGCCACTGCCACGGGGGACGAGGGGCCACGCCGGGTCTGCGCAGTTTCCGGGCAAATCTAACACCCACCTCGTTCGAGCCCCGGGGCTGAACGCAGACGTGTGGGAACCCAGGGTGGCCCCGCGTGGCCCTCGTCCGCGTCACTTCACATGTTTAACGTCGGCGGCTTGTCGGCGTCTCCTGAGACAGGAAATCTGTGTTCGCTCCGCGCCCAAGGGAACGCGCCCTCGGAAGCGCCCCAGCGCGGTTGGAAGCCTCGTGCTACGGCAGCGGGCGGCCCGCAGGAGGAGGAATCTGTTTCTGTGTCGGGAACGGACCTCACTGTTCGTTCTGACGCCAGCAGCGGGTCCTTAGGGAACGCGGGATGGGTGCGGACCAGCCACGCACATGTGGACTCAGAACAGAGCCGGGCTCAGGCCGGGCACGGCCGCGGGGCCGTCTCACTGTGCGGTGTGGCGCCGGCTCCTTGGCATCTAAATCTGGCTTTAACTCTTTTCCTGTTTAGGGAAAAAAATAAATTAAAAACTGCAGCTCGCCGCCGGCGTTCGTGCGGCATCACGGGCAGGGACGCCGGGTCCCGGGGTTGAGCAGTTTCACGATCCAGAGCGGCCGTCCGGGAAATGGGAACAACACGACCGAAAGCAGGACGACGTGCACAGCGTGATGTCGTTTGTCTCCACAGACTACACGAGAGCGAAGAGAAAACAGTAATAGAGACAAAGTGATTCGTGGCAGACTTTGGGGGCGAGGTTAGGACAGCGATCCCCGAGCTTTCTCGGGGCGCACGCTGCAGCCGGGAGTGCCGCTGGCGAGCACCCTCGGGGCACGCGGGAAGCGGGTAAATTCACCCCAAAAAAGAAAGAGGATGACAACGGCCCCTGCCCCCCAGGCGCCGTGAAGATTACGTGAGACGGCGCATGCGGAGAACTTGCCGGAACCCCCGGCCCACGCTGACAAACGAGGCTGCGTTTCGGTGCTGGCGCCGCAGCGGGGAGCTGACGGGCATCACGCCTTCCGCACGCCGCGCCCCCCCGAGGCGGGTGTGCCGCCCACTTCTGTGATTTTGAACACGGAGGCCGTCACCTACCCACGCCTTGCCACCGGCGTCTGTCAAAGCTGGGACTCGCTCACGCCCTCTGTCGGCACCAAGTGGAAGGTCACTGCGTCCCGTGTCCCTCTGCACCCAACTGCTTCTGCCGGGTAGGGTGCTAGGGTGTGCGTGTGTGTGTGTGAATGTGTATGAGCATGTTCATGTGTGCGCCTGCACCTGTGTGCACGTGTGTTTGTGTGCACTGTGTGCGTGTGTGTGCTCGCACGTGCGTGCACGTGTACGTATGTGCGCATTTGTGTGCGCATGTGTGTGCGCGCATGCACGTGTTACGCACGTATGTGTAAGAGAGTGCCTTTGCGTGTGCATGCTCAATCTCTTCCACGGGGAAATCCAGCCACCACACCCCATCCTTGGGGTGCTCGCCCCACAGTGGGTGTGTGTTTGTTTCGCGGGCGTGCCCCCGGCCGCTACGGGGAGGCAGCTACTGCCAGAGTCATTCAGCTCACAGCACAGAGCGGACAGGTGATCGGGCTGCGTAGGGAGCCAGCTGTGACCTTGGCCTCATTAGCGGGCTGCTTTAATCATCGAAACCCAGCAACCACAGGTGGCCGTGGCCGTGCACACACTGCTTCTCATTTCCCGAAAATGTCAATGTTTGAGCATATAAATATTACTTATAATCCTGGGATGATTGTACAGGTACTAATGGAATGGTTTTATGGTATTGATTTTCAATAGCTCATTTGCTGTAATCAGCTTAACTTCACCTGCTAGAAAACAAACTTCTAATTCCCGTCTGAACCATTTTACAAGAAAACGACGCTAGCCCAGGCAGCGGCCACCTTGAATCCTTGTGGAAGCAGCCTGGGAATCCATCTTAAATAAATAAATCAGCTTCAGACGCTCCTAGATTCTCATGATCTCACGAGACTGATTCCCTCTAATCTGTTTCTAATAAAAGGGACATTTTCCTCTGAGACGCAGTCCCCGGCATGTTCC
>NW_011889190.1:416951-426405 GCF_000151845.1 Pteropus vampyrus
CGGACAGCACCGTCCAGGCCATCGGTCTGCGGCTGGGGTCCGGGTCAGGCTGTGAGTGATGGGACCAGGTGGAGGGGCAGGCTGCGGCAGGGGCCGGTCCTCTCCGTGTGGGGACACAGCCACCCGCTCCTCCCCCTTGCCAGCGGTGGCGTCGGCGTGTCACTCGGGGTGACAATCCCACTTCAAGCGGAGCAAGGGGCAGAGAAGGGAAACTGCTGGTAAAGGAGCCACCCGTGACATCTGGACACACGCGGGGATGCGGAGCCCCGGCCGCGCGGCCCCCTCACCGTGCAGGCGGCGCCTCTCCGCCCTCGGCCAGACCCGGGCCCGCCAGGGACTCTGAGTGGTCGGGGGTCTCCCTGGACTCTGGCGTCTCCCTGTCAGGCTCGTCTTCACGGGCAAAGTGCAGGCAGAAATCACAGCTGCCGGGCAGGCGAGGCCAGAGCTCTCGGCCACCCGCGAAGGTCCAAAGTGCGTTCTGGCGCCGGCCACACGCGGCGCCTCTCCTTGGGGCTGCTGGGCGCCGAGCATGTCGCCGCAGACCTGCATCAGCCACTATCTGCCCCGTGGCGCAGATAAGAACACAAGACTCGAGAGCCGGTTCAGTCGGGGTCGGACCTCGGCCTCGGTCACCCCAACACCATGCCTCCCGCCCCATCGAACGGTCCCGGGACTGGAGACTTGGGCCGCACCAGCCAATCAGCAACCACGCTGCAGCGCGGGCTCCGTCCTCGCAGGAGCTCGGGATCCGCACCCACAGAGGGCTCCGGAGCGGCGACATCTGCGCCCTCGGGCCCTGCCGAGCGCGTGGAGCGGGAGACTCGGAGCCACTGCCACGGGGGACGAGGGGCCACGCCGGGTCTGCGCAGTTTCCGGGCAAATCTGCTCTAACACCCACCTCGTTCGAGCCCCGGGGGCTGAACGCAGACGTGTGGGAACCCAGGGTGGCCCCGCGTTTAACATCGGGCGGCTTGTCAGCGTCTCCTGAGACAGGAAATCTGTGTTCGCACCGCGCCCAAGGGAACGCGCCCTCGGAAGCGCCCCCGGCGCAGTTGGAAGCCTCGTGCTACGGCAGCGGGCGGCCCGCAGGAGGAGGAATCTATTTCTGTGTCGGGAACGGACCTCACTGTTCGTTCTGACGCCAGCAGCGGGTCCTTAGCGAACGCGGGATGGGTGCGGACCGGCCACGCACGTGTGGACTCAGGACAGAGCCGGGCTCAGGCCGGGCACGGCCGCGGGGCCGTCTCACTGTGCGGCGTGGCGCCGGCTCCTTGGCATCTAAATCTGGCTTTAACTCTTTTCCTGTTTAGGGAAAAAAATAAATTAAAAAGTGCAGCTCGCCGCCGGCGTTCGTGCGGCATCACGGGCAGGAACGCCGGGTCCCGGGGTTGGGCAGTTTCGCGATCCAGAGCGGCCGTCCGGGAAATGGGAACAACACGACCGAAAGCAGGAGGACGTGCACAGCGTGATGTCGTTTGTCTCCACAGACTACACGAGAGCGAAGAGAAAACAGTAATAGAGACAAGGTGATTCGTGGCAGACTTTGGGGGCGAGGTTAGGACAGCGATCCCCGAGCTTTCTCGGGGCGCACGCTGCAGCCGGGAGTGTCGCTGGCGAGCACCCTCGGGGCACGCGGGAAGCGGGTAAATTCACCCCAAAAAAGAAAGAGGATGACAACGGCCCCTGCCCCCCAGGCGCCGTGAAGATTACGTGAGACGGGGCATGCGGAGAACTTGCCGGAACCCCCGGCCCACGCTGACAAACGAGGCTGCGTTTCGGTGCTGGTGCCGCAGCGGGGAGCTGGCGGGCATCACGCCTTCCGCACGCCGCGCCCCCCCGAGGCAGGTGTGCCGCCCACTTCTGTGATTTTGAACACGGAGGCCGTCGCCTACCCACGCCTTGCCACCGGCGTCTGTCAAAGCTGGGACTCGCTCACGCCCTCTGTCGGCACCAAGTGGAAGGTCACCGCGTCCCGTGTCCCTCTGCACCCAACTGCTTCTGCCGGGTAGGGTGCTAGTGTGTGCGTGTGTGTGTGTGAATGTGTATGTGCATGTTCATGTGTGCGCCTGCACCTGTGTGCACGTGTGTTTGTGTGCACTGTGTGCGTGTGTGTGCTCGCACGTGCGTGCACGTGTACGTATGTGCGCATTTGTGTGCGCATGTGTGTCTGTGCATGTGTGTGCGCGCATGCACGTGTTACGCACGTATGTGTAAGAGAGTGCCTTTGCGTGTGCATGCTCAATCTCTTCCACGGGGAAATCCGGCCACCACACCCCATCCTTGGGGTGCTCGCCCCACAGTGGGTGTGTGTTTGTTTCGCGGGCGTGCCCCCGGCCGCTACGGGGAGGCAGCTACTGCCAGAGTCATTCAGCTCACAGCACAGAGCGGACAGGTGATCGGGCTGCGTAGGGAGCCAGCTGTGACCTTGGCCTCATTAGCGGGCTGCTTTAATCATCGAAACCCAGCAACCACAGGTGGCCGTGGCCGTGCACACACTGCTTCTCATTTCCCGAAAATGTCAATGTTTGAGCATATAAATATTACTTATAATCCTGGGATGATTGTACAGGTACTAATGGAATGGTTTTATGGTATTGATTTTCAATAGCTCATTTGCTGTAATCAGCTTAACTTCACCTGCTAGAAAACAAACTTCTAATTCCCGTCTGAACCATTTTACAAGAAAACGACGCTAGCCCAGGCAGCGGCCACCTTGAATCCTTGTGGAAGCAGCCTGGGAATCCATCTTAAATAAATAAATCAGCTTCAGACGCTCCTAGATTCTCATGATCTCACGAGACTGATTCCCTCTAATCTGTTTCTAATAAAAGGGACATTTTCCTCTGAGACGCAGTCCCCGGCATGTTCCGTTTTCATGGCAGTTCTCACAGACAACCTCTTCTCCATCTCGGGAGAAGCGAGGTGTCCCAGAGGGCGGCGGCGCTCACGAACGGAGTCTGCGGGGAGTTGGAGGGATTCTGGGGACGGGGGACAGGAAGGACACTGCCGGAGAGCCACCCACGCCTCGTCGCAAGGGGCGCTACCATCGCTTCCTCTCCTCCTCCAAGGGCGTCGACTAATCCGAGACCTGAACGGTCATCGTCCATGAGAAAGCGAGTGGACAAGAAGTTGGAGAAGCCAAGAGCGTCCTCAGTAGAGAGACTCAGTGGCAAAGGCGTCATGCAGAACGCCTCGGGCACATCGCTGACAGTTTCGCCCCAGTCATGGCGTCGAGTCGTCCAGGACGCCGGGAGTGAGGCTGCTGTCGCATTGCTGTCTTACAAGCATTTACGGAATTAGACGGATTTTCCCCAGGTCGCTCAGAAGCCATGTGATGGCTCGGGGCTCACGGCCAGGCAGCCGCAGCCCGGGGCCACCGCCTGCGAGGATGTGTGAGGAGCAGAGGCTCGAAGCTCGTCTCGGTTCGAATCCGTCTCTGTCTCCACAACTGAGCCCCAGTCCTATAACCTGAAAACGGACCTGACGCCTGTCACCCAGCACCGAGAGGACACGTCCAAAGCCCTAAGTGTGTCGGCCGGCTCACGGGGAACCCCGACGCACGGTAACTGCCTTCGCTGTGACTTTGTCGCCAGCTCTGTGACCCTGGGGAGTTATGGCACAACTCGAACTCTGAGGACCGTGCTGCTTAAGGTGATACACGTTGACCATCACTTTGTGGGTGGTTAGAGGCCCAAGAGATGTGCAACGGCCTCGCAAAACTAGAGCTGGAAGGCAGCGGAGGTGCAAAAAAGTGCATCTGTGTGTGTAAGAGAGACACACACCTACACGTAGAAGTCGAAATTTGTCCAAAGCCAGTTGATTATCGGCGTCGCCAGAATAAGGATTTAATGTTATGTCTGACAAACTGCAAAGCCCATAAAGTAATTCACATTCATGAAATAATTATCATGCACCGAACACACACACACACACACACACACACACACACACACACACACACACACACATTCTCAACCTGTCCCCATTTTACACATGACAAACGGGGCTCAGTGGGTAACTCGTCTGAGAGCACACGGCTGAGTCAAGACCCAAGTCCCAGCCCCTCTGGCCACCCGACCCGCGTGAGGCCAGGGACCTGTGCGGGGCTGGTGCCCAGTGGGCGAGCGTGCTGGGCGGACCATCCGGTCTCGGGGACTTACACACGGAAGCTCAGAGAGGACACGTTTGATCCAGGTCTTGAAAACTGAGTTTTATGGGGGGAAAAAAAAAACGAGGTGAATATAAAAGGGCGGAAGGAGAGGGGGTGCCGTGCTGATCGATCGATGTAAATCCACACTCACGAACGGTAAAGAACCTCGTAGAAAAAGGTTTGGTACGGAAGTGGTTTACGCTTATAAAGCCCTCTATATTCGGGGAAGATAGCGCCTTAATTTTCAAAGTGTTTTTCACTTGTATTATATCATCTGAATAGGGGGAAAAACGGTGTTTGGTAAAGTGTCCTAGTCCATTTGGGCTGCTATAAAAAAAATAGCTTAGATGGGGTAACTAATAAAGCACCAACATTTACCTCTCACGGAAGTCCAAGGTCAAGGCCCCAGCACGTCCGGTGTGGGCAAGAGCCCTCCTCGTCCTGCTTGGACATCTTCGCTCCCCCATGGCAGGAGGGGTGGGGCAGCTCTGAGGGGTCTCCTTCGTGAGGACACTAATGCCATTCATGACGGCTCCACCCACATGACCCACTCACCTGCCAAAGCCCCACCTTCAATACCATCGCCCCTGGGGGCTGGGTTTTAGCGTGAATTTTCGAGGAACACAAACAGTCCATAGCACCAAGGGAATCCAGAATCTATGCAATGGCTTGATCTAAAACAGCCACGTGGCAAAGCTGACCGAGAATCCAGAAGCCTTAAACGTTACCGCACTGTTCCGAGCTGGTATAGTATAAACAGCCCATTAATACTTTTAATACGAGAAATGAAGTCACTGTCATATTTTCGCAAAAAGAAAGAACTCATTTGCGGCTCTTTAAAGCCAAGAAATAGTTTCTAATGGCATGAGATTGAGTACTTTTAAAAGCAAAAGGGTTAAAAGTGAGAAGTCTTTATTTCAGAAGTATCGCATAATGATATTCATAGTCAAGAGATGAATCAATTATTCATTATTTTTCACTTTGAGAGGAAAATCAAAGAACCAATTTTGAAGTATTAGACATTCAACACAGTAGACGTGTGTACCTCATGTCCACTATAATAATTTATCTCACTTATCTGCAGCGCTGCACTCAGAGATATAGATCCTTGATTATCCCTAATATCAAGATTTCTTTTGTTTCTGGAAAATTCCTGTTTCACTGTTGACTTTTAGATTTCTAAGTCAATCTGAAGTTTTTCCTAAGCAACATGAATCGCATGATGAGGTGCTGTTTTGTAAAAAGATTTAATAAAGTTATCGGACTAACATTAGGTGTCCTCGCTGGCTACTACTTTTCATCACCCCACGCCGTGCATCGAACACCGATGATGACCACGGGGAGAGCAGACGTTTACCGAGCACGTCCCAGGTGACGCGGCGTGGGCCGAGCACTGATCCGCCCATCACCTAACGCAATCACGTAACACTGTTGCTTTGCTGTCCTTTACGTCTGTCTCCCGAGAAAGAACGCGGCGAGAGAGACAGCTGTGAGAAGCAGCGCGGTCCCGCACTGAATCGTGGAGACAGGACTTCAGACCCGTCTCTGCCACTGACCAGCTCTGTGGCCTTAGGAGAAACACACGCTAGAAACACGGTGAGATCGATTTCGCTAGCTACGAAATGGACGTGATGGTCTCTGATGAGTCGATGAACTAGAGCGTGAAGACACCTAAAATAATGGGGCTACACAGGGCTCCGTGTCCCGTATGCTTCGGGAGCCTGGTATTTTCCACGAGGGGCCGTCTGCCAGTATTTCATCCACGTGCGTCCTTAGTCTCCGTAACCCCAAAACTCCGAATGCGGATTTCCTTCCCTGCCTAACGAGCAGGGCCGGGGCTGAGACGGAACGGAGCACGGCACGTGAAGCAGTTTGTTTGCTGTAAACACAGAGTAAAGGTGACCGATGTTATATCCCCCACGGCCAAACCCGAGAGAAGTGGAACCTCGTTCCTATTTCAAAAACCCATGGTCAGGGAAAAAGTAATTCCAGAGGACCCAGGAATAGGCCCTTGCTGTTCCAAACGTGAGCAAATGGTTGTCATTTAGCCCAGAGAACAGACTGTCAAGTCACAGCTGGGGAGGTGGCCGGGGGTCCCAAGAAGGACACAGACCTGCTTCGTGCTCGCCAAAGACGCCCCCAGAGAAAGCCAGCTGCAGGAGGGAGCTCTGGGGGGCGGTCAGCAGAGCTGCTGGACGGTCGGGCGACGAGCCCTGGCAAGGACTGTCGGTATGAGGGGTGGAGACCCCCACCCTGCAGGCTGTCGAGAGGAGAACGGGCCCCTGTCTGGTCTGGAAGCTTTAGCGGGCGAACGGTGCAGGGCCATTCGCCCCCTAAGTCCTCCAGCTGGACGCGACGGGTTTCCAAGCTCTGTCATGCTCTCGCTCATCGAGGAAATCTCATCTGAGACGTCTCGTTTTTTTTTTAAAAGGGACTCACTATATTTTTAAAGCGTAGCTCAGTCTTAAACCTTAAAATCGTTGCCATTGTTCGCGTTTTATCCAATTCGAATCCAAAAGAGACATGATGCTCTGTAGCTGGATTTCCCCCTTGGCTCACACGGAACATGAGCTGCTTTGTAACGAGGGGGAAGGCTAGGTGGGGTCTCCAGCTGATGGCTCGTCACGTGTAGAAGTCCGACGGCGCCACATGCGAAATGACAGCGCCTCGGAGCCCCGCGGAAACGCTTCTTCGGGTCCGCCTGGTGGCTCCATTTCCAAGTGATGCACGCTCCGACTTCAGCAAGGACTCCTGTTCTGTTTGTTAGGTTATCTCGCTCGAGTGGCTCGAGTCTGGCTTGTCCTGCATTTTACTCCAAATGAATCATGGGAGGCTCTTCTGTGTGTCTGACAGCATTTCCTGTAAAAGACAGCTCAACACACGAATCAATGAACCAAAATGCCACAGCCCGGAGAAGAAACTAATTCAGACTTGCTCGTCTTCATAATCCGTGGCTTTGGTGGTTTCCATGGTGATCCCCCGGCCAGCAGCATCTTTTCTTACCAGATGTCTTATTGTCCAACTGCTCGTCTGTCTTAGAAGTTTTAAGTTTGAAAACTAAAGTCCAAGCAGCACTTTTTTTTTTTTTTTTTGGTAAATATCACAAAGGAAGAAAAAAAAAGACAGTAAAATTCCTATAACGTTGTAAGGTGGGCGTGAAGAGAGAACTGAGCCATCCAAACCCTGCGTGAGGAATGACTCTGGTTTGCGCTGTGTCCCGGGGTCACCGTGTTCTAATGTGTCACAATAATTCAAGGAGGATGACCTGCCCTGGGACCCCTGCCTACCTGCAAATGCCAACACCCTGCCACATAGGAACGGTCACGGGGGACCTAAGGCTGACAGCGGAAAGACGCTTTCATGCAGAGGAGCCTTTTATCGGGGGAAAGAAAATGAGAGTAAGCGATCGCCTGAGGGACTCCGCGGAAGCACCTGCCGGGTCGCGTGTGAAGTCGAGAAGACGTCCCGGAACGTGACCGCGTCCCGCGACATCGCAGCGTCCTGCCAGTGACCGCTGACCGTGCCTCAACGTTGTGCTGGAAACAGAGAGTGACCGGCGGTGAAGCCGCCAGCGAGGCAGGGGGTGGAGCCGGTCAGTGTGGCCAGGCGGGGGACGTTCCGGCTGCCTGTGTGGCCCCGGCTCCCGCCGATGCGACACCGTTTGATAGCCAGGGCCTCGAAGGACCAGACCGGCCGGCTCGGCTGTTCACATGCTCATCGGACAGCAGAGGGACTGGAGGGCCAGCGAGGCGAGTAAATTCGTCAAGGTGACACAAAATTAGTAGTGAGGCTGAAAACAGATGCAGGTCCGATGACTTCCCAGCCCACGTGGGTGGACACAGACAGCAGGGGCCGGGTGGCGTGTGCTCTATTAGCCAGTTCTTTAGAACCACATTTCCGACCCTGCCCTTAACCTGCTTATTTTTTGGAATTATCACTGGCATCGACTAGAAGACCTCCTCCTCACCCACCCCGCTCTCCGCTCCTCGAGCTGTCTGTTCCTGTCCTTGGAGCACATGCTGGGGACGAGGGAAGTCCATCTTGAAGATCACCCCCTCCGCTGCTGAGCCAAATTGCAAACACGTGAGAAGCGACAGACTGCTCTGCTTAAAAGGACGATTTAGTTCCACTGACCTCCTCATCGCGGCTACCTTGTAAGTCCATCACACGAGAGGTGTTTGCCATCACTGCCACGGGCAAGGAGCGCCCCGCACGTGGGACAGAAATGGTCACCGCAGGATGCTCACACTCCAGGTGCTGGAAAGGGAGCCCTCCCCAGAAAGACGGAACAGCGGCCGTCCTCACAGGACATCCCCGTACGAGACACCCCCAGATCTGTCAGAAGCCGTTCAGCGGAGGGCAGAATAGAAAGAGATACATCGCAGCTGGAATGAGGGGTGACTCTGGGGAGAGAATGGACGACTCCGGGCCCCGGGAAAGGAATTGCATAGGGGGCGAGGAGTGTGCACGATATCGGTAAACTCGGGGTTCCCACCTCCTGGGGTGATGATGATGGTTAGAGATTCATTCATTCGGCACACTGCCAGTCACGTTAAAAACGTGTGATGCATGTCGTTTTTACTAATTAATGGTCCATACAGAAGCAGAGTCAATGGAAGAGCAGGGAGAACCTGAAGTTCTTGGTTCTGACCTCGGAAGCTAAGTGGGCAAGTGGAAAACCCACTTCGTTCCTCCAGACCTCCTTTCTCCCTGGAGATGTGACAGGCTTAACGGAGAATGAGCTCGAGCAGCCCCTTCCACCCACAGACTCCGTGGTTCTGGGACCCGGTGCAAAGGCGTCGCTCCGCTGTGCCCGGCGCGTGCCCAGGACGAGGCCGTGGGTCTCATCCAGCAGGGGTTTTTCTGAATCCTGGACCGAGTTCTGTCCAGAGCCACGCGTTACGGCGGAACCTCAGGACCCTCTGCCGACATCACCAGCCGCCTTCATCGTCACCTCTCAGGAGCTTTCGCCCATCCGACGAGGACGGCGCCTTCACATTGCATGGAAAGCTGAACGATCCAAATTGCTTAAGAAAATAAATGTCTCAATTGCATTTCCTGGTGCAAACGTTAATGTATAATTCGAGAGGAAAGAACCAAGAAAGAAAGCTAAAATTCCATTCAGTCCATGAGAATTTCAAAGACTGGCATCCGTGCTTATTGAGACAACGAAGTATCTTGAATGCTGTAGGAGGTTCTCCTTACTTGTAAGGTTTTAAACGGTCAGGAGAGTTTTTCCTTTTTTCCCTCTCTCTTGAGTAATTATCTTTATGCTTTCCTTGTACCTCACGCTGTGAATTAGAA
>NW_011889190.1:433619-440060 GCF_000151845.1 Pteropus vampyrus
CCCGCCGATGCGACACCGTTTGATAGCCAGGGCCTCGGAGGACCAGACCGGCCGGCTCGGCTGTTCACATGCTCATCGGACAGCAGAGGGACTGGAGGGCCAGCGAGGCGAGTAAATTCGTCAAGGTGACACAAAATTAGTAGTGAGGCTGAAAACAGATGCAGGTCCGATGACTTTCCAGCCCACGTGGGTGGACACAGACAGCAGGGGCCGGGTGGCGTGTGCTCTATTAGCCAGTTCTTTAGAACCACATTTCCGACCCTGCTCTTAACCTGCTTATTTTTTGGAATTATCACTGGCATCGACTAGAAGACCTCCTCCTCACCCACCCCGCTCTCCGCTCCTCGAGCTGTCTGTTCCCGTCCTTGGAGCACATGCTGGGGACGAGGGAAGTCCATCTTGAAGATCACCCCCTCCGCTGCTGAGCCAAATTGCAAACACGTGAGAAGCGACAGACTGCTCTGCTTAAAAGGACGATTTAGTTCCACTGACTTCCTCGTCGCGGCTACCTTGTAAGTCCATCGCACGAGAGGTGTTTGCCATCACTGCCACGGGCAAGGAGCGCCCCGCACGTGGGACAGAAATGGTCACCGCAGGATGCTCACACTCCAGTTGCTGGAAAGGGAGCCCTCCCCAGAAAGACGGAACAGCGGCCGTCCTCACAGGACATCCCCGCACGAGACACCCCCAGATCTGTCAGAAGCCATTCAGCGGAGGGCAGAATAGAAAGAGATACATCGCAGCTGGAATGAGGGGTGACTCTGGGGAGAGAATGGACGACTCCGGGCCCCGGGAAAGGAATTGCATAGGGGGGAGGAGTGTGCACGATATCGGTAAACTCGGGGTTCCCACCTCCTGGGGTGATGATGATGGTTAGAGATTCATTCATTCGACACCCTGCCAGTCACGTTAAAAACGTGTGATGCATGTCGTTTTTACTAATTAATGGTCCATACAGAAGCAGAGTCAATGGAAGAGCAGGGAGAACCTGAAGTTCTTGGTTCTGACCTCGGAAGCTAAGTGGGCAAGTGGAAAACCCACTTCGTTCCTCCAGACCTCCTTTCTCCCTGGAGATGTGACAGGCTTAACGGAGAATGAGCTCGAGCAGCCCCTTCCGCCCACAGACTCCGTGGTTCTGGGACCCGGCGCAAAGGCGTCGCTCCGCTGTGCCCGGCGCGTGCCCAGGACGAGGCCGTGGGTCTCATCCAGCAGGGGTTTCTCTGAATCCTGGACCGAGTTCTGTCCAGAGCCACGCGTTACGGCGGAACCTCAGGACCCTCTGCCGACATCACCAGCCGCCTTCATCGTCACCTCTCAGGAGCTTTCGCCCATCCGACGAGGACGGCGCGTTCACATTGCATGGAAAGCTGAACGATCCAAATTGCTTAAGAAAATAAATGTCTCAATTGCACTTCCTGGTGCAAAAGTTAATGTATAATTCCAGAGGAAAGAACCAAGAAAGAAAGCTAAAATTCCATTCAGTCCATGAGAATTTCAAAGACTGGCATCCGTGCTTATTGCGACAACGAAGTATCTTGAATGCTGTAGGAGGTTCTCCTTACTTGTAAGGTTTTAAACGGTCAGGAGAGTTTTTCCTTTTTTCCCTCTCTCTTGAGTAATTATCTTTATGCTTTCCTTGTACCTCACGCTGTGAATTAGAAGATTACTGTTTGGTGTCACGGCATTCATTAAGATTATTATTTACAACAATGATCGCAAAGTGATTGGAGGATTAACTCCAGCAACTCGAGTCGTTAAAATGCTCCTAGGTTCATTTGAGGTTTAAAGAAACACAGGTTCTTAAGGGGACCTTGCCTCCTCGAGATGTACAGACAGCCGGTTCCTGCCGGTATACTTCTTTAGGGACGCAAAGCTCTCTCTCAGCAAACACGGCTGTAGAAAAAGCCTGCGAAGTTAACTAACGCCTTAGAGTTCAGAAAATGAATCCCCTTTCTTAACAACCACTGGACCTCAACCTTCCTTTCAGATCCTGTAATTTAAAAAGCCAAACACCTTGATAAGAGTCCGGACTGGCTGGTGATGAAGACACCCACCCTGTCGCCTGCCCGCTCTCCGCTTGCTCACTTCTCTTGGTAACAGCGCTGTATTTTCTTTGGGGAACCGTCCTGCCACC
This sequence comes from Pteropus vampyrus, assembly GCF_000151845.1. Classification (NCBI taxonomy): domain Eukaryota; kingdom Metazoa; phylum Chordata; class Mammalia; order Chiroptera; family Pteropodidae; genus Pteropus; species Pteropus vampyrus. Next base: position 435,754 of record NW_011889190.1, read on the forward strand.
TCTCAGTGGATTTTTTTTGGGAACACCGATTTGTCACTTGCCCCTGTTTTCACTACACACACACACACACACACAGTGAATATATAATATACAATAAATGTATGAAATTATTATATGTAATGAAATATAATAATACATTAAAATGTATTTATAAACATATACAAATATTACATATACTATAATAAAATCCAATACAGATATTAGAAGAAAAATACCGCAACACAACTCATGAACGTAGACACAAAAATCCTTTAAGAATATAAGCTATCGAGTCCAGTTACACTTGATAATACATTATAAACAGATGAGGAATGTAATGTCGAGCTAATATTTGAAAATCAGTCGATAGGATTCGCCCCATTACAGAGTAAAGGAGAAAAACCACATCATTTCAATCAAGGGATGCTGAGAAAGAATCTGACAAAATTCAGCGCTTATTCATCCTAAATAAAAATGTCCAGCAAAGAAGAAATGAAACACCTTTAAGATGTAGTATATCTACAAATGTCCTATAGCTAATATTTTGAAAAATCAAATGCGTTCCCCGAAAAACCAAGAATAAGACAAAGGTGTTTCTCAGAGTACTGTTTAACATTGTCTTGGTCCTTGTTCATATAATAGAGAGAAAAAAGAAATAAAAGACATAAATGATGGAAGAAAGATGATAACTTGATTGTGTCCATTAAACAGTCCAAAGAAAGTCACAAAGAAACTAACAGAGCTAATAAGCGACTTTGGCATGGACACGGAATGCAGTCGACGAAACATGAGACGCGCACACACACACACACACACACACGTACACACACGCACACACACGCGCACACACACACACGCACACACACACACAGACACACACACACAGGGGCGACAAACAACTGGGAAATAAGATTTTCAAAATACCGTTTACGATAACATGTAGGAAACACAAAAGTACTAGGAATAAACATGAAACATGTAAGCAGACATTTATTAGGAAAACTGTAAAATATTACTGATAGATGAGCAAAACAAATACAAAACTGAGAATTAACCGGGACTCAAGTTAGAAAATGTAATATTAAGGTACTGATTCTCCTTCGATATGACCCAATAAAATTCCCAAAGGCATTTTTTAAAATAGAGGTGAGCAAGTTTATTGTAACACTTACATGAAGATCCAAAGAACCTAGACTATCTGAGAAAATCTTGAAGAAACACTATAAACTTGAAGGATTTACTATAACCGATTTCATGAGTTGCTTTAAATCTACAATAATAAAAGAACATGGCGTTCATTTAAAGATACACAAATAAGTTAAGGATACATAAATTCAAAGTACTGAAATGACACATACATAGTCAATGGATTTTTGTCATGTCAGTGTAATTCTATGGATAAATGAAATTTTTTTCAACGGTTCATTCCAAAGCAACTTACTTTGGGGGGGATAAACAACACGAATCTTACTTCGCACCATGCACAAAACTCATTTTAGATCTACCATAGACCTAAACGCGAACGCTATATCTATTGAGCTTATAGAAGAAAACGTAGAAGAATATCTTCACACCTGCAGGGTAAGCAGAGACCATTTAAAGATTTCTTTAAGCAATATTCATGCAAAAAGAGTTGATAAATCAGACTTCATCAAAATGAAAATGTTTGCTCATGTCACGGTTAAGAAAATGAAAGAGTAAGTCCCAAACTGGGAGAAAATGTGTATAATAATCTGACCAAAGACTATTTATTATCCAGGATACCAACCTTATAATGAGACCAGAATGCAGTCTAAGCAGCGGCCAAAGCACTTGTGAATGAATAGCTCACAGATTACGAGACGCCAGTGAGCACTTCATAGGACGTTTGTCATTATTAGTTGTAATGAAAATACAAATTAAAACCAAAATGAGACGCCACTTCGCATCCACTAAAACGGTTACTAGGAAAAAATTCAACAATCTCAAGAGTTGACGAGTGTGTGGAAAACTGAACTTCTTCGATAAGGAAGCTGGAGAGTAAAATGATAAAACCAAATTAGGAAACTGACAGTTTTCGATACGGTTAAATACACAATAAGTATCTTATAACCCAATAACACCCAAGAAAATTAAAATGTACATCCAGAAAAGATTCGTACAGGAATGTTGATAGGAGACTTATTCATAGATAGCACAAAGTCTGAAACATCCCAAATTCCCATCAACATAATAGATAAACTCATTGTTGTGTGTTCATGAAATGGAATATACTATGTGGGAGTCAAAGAAACACATTTCTTAACCGGGATTAATTTTTTTAAAATATCGTGTTAAACAAAAGTAACCAGACACAAATTACTATCTACACTAAGATTCTACACCTATATATCTTAAGAAGAGGCAAACTTAACCTACAGTGATAGAAATCAGGTTACAGGTTGACTCAGCAGGTGGCAAGATTGAGCAATAAAGGTTGTGGCAAAACTCTGTGGGATAATGGAAACGTTCTCTGCCTCCATCCCAGTGATGGTAGAGCCATGTGTATCTATCAAAACTCAACAAAATGTGCTCTTAAGATCTGTCAGTTTCTCTGTGTGTCAAATAACCACATCAGACAACACGCACACACACACACACACACACACGCATATGTAAAGAAAGAGACATAAAAATATTTATATTTGTAGATTATGAAACAATTTTGGTCAAAGCCATAGAACAATGTGAAAACGCTTTCTTGATAAATCTCTTTATTAAAGAGAAGTAGTAAAACAGAGGGCAGAAAGTTTTAATTAGGAGGACCTGATAAACAGCCGAGGTTGATGCAGTTGTCACTCTGTGTCCTCGGGGGACTGGGTCCAGGCTCCCCTCTCAAGTCCCTTAAGTGATGTCGTACAGTATTCACACATAGCCATGTGCATCCCCCCCCTGTGGACGCTACGCCATCTCTAGATCACTTACGGTACCCGATACCACATCAACGCTACGTAGAGGGCTGTGCTGTGCCGCTCAGGCAAAGAAAAAGAAGTCTCGTCCGGTACAGAGGCAACTGTCTTAGTCCTAACGACACAGGACCCGTCGGCAGCAACGCCGTGCTTTCTTTCCAGACATCGTCTACTCGGGGGTGGATGAATCCGCAGATGTGGAGCCTGTGCAGTGGTTGGCCGACCGTGTGTGACTTGTGAAGAGCTGACTTCTCTGGACTGTGGCACATTTACGAATGTTCTCAGGACAGTTTTTCAAAAACATGATGTTTCTGTTTCTGCAGAAACTAAGGGTTAGTCCTCTGGGGAACTAAGATGATATATTAGAATTAAAATAACAAGATAATTTGAAAAGTCAATATGAATTACTGTTAATATCTCTGCGTTATTTATTATTAAAAGACTCATTCTTTGAAAATAGTGATGCATTTGCTACATAGAAAAATAATCAGTGAATAGAGGAGTTAAACGCTTTATCGATGCAATATTAAGGCCGCTCGCTAGAAAATCAAGATAAAGCAGTAAAGTTCCAATGAAACTATGTTTCCTTCAATATCTGGAAAGTTAACAAATAGCAGCAAAATCCAGTTTAATTTTTTTTCCTCTCTCAATATCCCGGTAACTCAAGCAAAGCAAATTGTAGATAATTTGTTTTTGAAATCCGAGTTTATACACTCTGAATATAAAGATAGTACATTTTTTTCTTCCAAGATGAAATATATTTCTCCTTCAACTTGTCAGATAATTGCCCCATTGTCTCCACTGCTTAGAATGGAAAGGCTGATTACTTTAGAATTTGAGGAACAGTTGTACTCAGAACAAACACACACGCGCACAAACGCACGTGCACACACACGGATCCAGATGGCTCTGGGCTAGCACCCAAATCAGAAAGAAACGAGCATTTTGAAACTTGGAATCCCAAAACCCTCTCATGTTTATGATTCAGTTACTCATCTATTTACATATTCATGGACGGTCCTTCCCTTTCTGAACGCTCTGGACAGCTTTCTGTGAAACCCCAGGCCCTCAGAGGCTGCCTGGCACCTGCGCGTCACACTGGATACGCCCAGCCTTCTGTCCTCCACAGGCCGAGCAGCGGTGGCTGGGAGGTGGCAGCAGCTCGCACGAGCGGGCAGCAGCCAACCTGCTGTCCATGCAGTGGGCATCTGTGCCCGGCGACCCCAGGAGCAGCGTCCCCTGAGATGATTCGGAGTAGCAGGGACGAGTGGCCCAACAAGTCAGCGGGGACCTCGGGGAGGGGGTGACCCCCAGCCCTGGGGGGTTGTGAAGACGCCACTCGGGCTGGAAACGCGCGTGTCGCCTGCACCCGGGGCGCGTGTCTGTGGCGTCACCGGCGGG
>NW_011889190.1:440675-441645 GCF_000151845.1 Pteropus vampyrus
CCAGATGGCTCTGGGCTAGCACCCAAATCAGAAAGAAACGAGCATTTTGAAACTTGGAATCCCAAAACCCTCTCATGTTTATGATTCAGTTACTCGTCTATTTACATATTCATGGACGGTCTTTCCCTTTCTGAACGCTCTGGACAGCTTTCTGTGAAACCCCAGGCCCTCGGAGGCTGCCTGGCACCTGCACGTCACACTGGATACGCCCAGCCTTCTGTCCTCCACAGGCCGAGCAGCGGTGGCTGGGAGCTGGCAGCAGCTCGCACGAGCGGGCAGCAGCCAACCTGCTGTCCATGCAGTGGGCATCTGTGCCCGGCGACCCCAGGAGCAGCGTCCTCTGAGATGATTCGGAGTAGCAGGGACGAGTGGCCCAACAAGTCAGCGGAGACCTCGGGGAGGGGGTGACCCCCAGCCCCAGGGTGTTGTGAAGACGCCACTCGGGCTGGAAACGCGCGTGTCGCCTGCACCCGGGGCGCGTGTCCGCGGCGTCACCGGCGGGTGGCCCGGCTTCCCTGTGACTTGGCCTCACCACTTGGGGGGCTGCTGCCCACAACTCGATGGGCACGAAAGGAAGCACTAACTGTCCCCGGACAGGCGGTGGCAGTGGAGAGCCACCTGCCCCCCTTCGTCTTCCAGGCCGTGGGGACTCGGGCGCGGGTCCCGGCCGCTCTGGTCATGCTGTGCAGAGCGTAACCGGCCGGGATGGCCAGCTGGGCCTTCGGACCGGCCTGAGCCCAGGCCGTCGGGGCTCGGGCCCTGCAGCCCGTGAGCGACGAGGCCACCGGGCTCACACTGGCCGTGGTCATGGTCGCCGCTCCGAGCCCCGCGCCGCCGGCTGAGCGGCCTGCTGGCTTCCCCGTGCTTCTCCGCGGCGCCGCCTGCGTGTGGGGAACTTCTCGGGGCGCCCCTGGGAAATGCCCTCTTCCTAACGGCGAGAATTCCTCCGACCCCAGCACGGTTTTCTCCT
>NW_011889190.1:442490-445396 GCF_000151845.1 Pteropus vampyrus
GACTTGGCCTCACCACTTGGGGGGCTGCTGCCCACAACTCGATGGGCACGAAAGGAAGCACTAACTGTCCCCGGACAGGCGGTGGCAGTGGAGAGCCACCTGCCCCCTTCGTCTTCCAGGCCGTGGGGACTTGGGCGCGGGTCCCGGCCGCTCTGGTCATGCTGTGCAGAGCGTAACCGGCCGGGATGGCCAGCTGGACCTTCGGACCGGCCTGAGCCCAGGCCGTCGGGGCTCGGGCCCTGCAGCCCGTGAGTGACGAGGCCACCGGGCTCACACTGGCCGTGGTCACGGTCGCCGCTCCGAGCCCCGCGCCGCCGGCTGAGCGGCCAGCTGGCTTCCCCGTGCTTCTCCGCGTCGCCGCCTGCGTGTGGGGAACTTCTCGGGGCGCCCCTGGGAAATGCCCTCTTCCTAACGGCGAGAATTCCTCCGACCCCAGCACGGTTTTCTCCTGGGCCCGCGACCTCTCCCACCGCGCCGACGCGCTCTCACCCCGAAAGAGAGCCCGAAGGGGGCCCGGGGTCCCTGCCCAGCTTGGAGCGGGTCTGAGCACCCGCAACGTGCCGCAGGTGTGCAGACGCCCCTCCGCGCGGCCCACGATTTCAGGTCGAAGATCTCGTTTCTCATCTGTAACTCGTTTGCCGTCCCCCACCCCCTCCCATCTGTCAGCCATCAGTCATTGTCTCTTCCTGTGAGTCTGTTTCTGTTTCGGTTGCTCATTTGTTTTGGTTTTCAGATTCCACACGTGAGACCATGCGGTGTTTGTCTTTCTCTGTCTGACTTGTTTCACTCGGCACAGTACCCTCTAGGTCCATCCATGTTGCTGAAAATGGCAAGATTCCATTCTTTTTCATGGCCGAGTAATATTCCGTTGTCTGAATGTACCACATCTTCTTTATCCTCCATCCATGGACACCCAGGCCGCTTCCCCATCTTGGCTACTGTAAATAATGCTGCCATGAACACATCCTCTCAAATTATCTTTTCTTTACTTCAGAGTGGACAGAATTCCCAACCCCTGACTTGAAATGTGTTTGGGACCTTCCCCGGTGCCTGCAGACGACACCCGGTCCCGTTCTTTGTTCTAACCTCCCGAGAGCACCCCAGGTGCAGACATAAGGAGAGTTTGCTCCGTGGAGGCGCCACGTCCCCCCCGGGGGCCGAGCCCGTGCCGTCTCCTCCGGCCCTGTGACAGCCCCACCCGCTTCCACCGGGAGCTCGGCTCAGCTGTCACTTCCTGGGGCTGCTGCTTCCAGGGTGAGGCCGGACGCCGCAGACTGGGCGGGCTGCCCCTCCTACGTGCCCCTCGTCGTCAGTCCTGATGCCGTCGGTACCTGACGACTGCGGGTCTGGGCCCCCGGGCCTGAGCGTCAGCGCGCCGACGCCCTTCCCGTCCTGGCCACTGCCGCCGCCGGCGCAGTCAGGACGCGTCCATGGCAGGAGCGCGGACGCGTGAGGGGGCAGCGCTGGCCCGTGAGGGACAGAGGGTCGTAACGAAGCGCGGCATTTGCTGGAGGCGCCGCCCAGCTGTGGAAAGGCCCGGGCTCGGAGGCTCCCGACACGTTTACAGATGGACAGACGACAAGCTCGGGCTCAGCGATCACGCTGTATTGTAAGTTCTGCGTTGAACATGTTAACACGCCCACGGCTGACAAAATGTCTGGGTGAAATATCAAAAGTCTGAATAGTGACACGGGATGGTGTGGCCCCGACGTCACAGATCCTGTTTCAGGGGTTTTTGGGGGGCTCAGGGGAGCCCGTCCCAGAGCACTGAGCCCGCAGAGGCTCTAAGGCCCCGGTCCCCAGTGGCAGCTGGTGCTTTGTCCCCCCACGGCCCAGGCCCAGCGAGGCACCAGGGCCGGGGGCCGTTCCTCCAAGCCGCCCGCCCCACACACGGCACGTTCTGCAGGGAGCAAGAAGCCCGAGAGTCGCTCCACTGTCCACAAGCAGAGGACACTGCCGTCCCCCCCCCGGACACACCACCCGGAGGGAACGACACGGCCCTGTCCAGGAAGAGGGCCGGGGCACCTCTGGGTGGATCCCGAGGGAGCAAAGGGGCCTGGGGCATGAAGGCCGAGGGAACTTCACACGACCTCCAGGGACTCGGGGTCGCCTGTGGGGAGCTGGGGGATATGAGGGAGGGGCCTGAGGGGGCCTGGGAGCCCGAGGGGACCTGGGGGAAGCTGATGGGGTCTGGGGGTAGATGAAAGAACGGGGGGAGCATGGAGGCCGTGACCCCCTCAGCAAACACCACACCGCTCAACACGATTCAGTTTCAAAGCTCCGACCGACGTGGCTGTGAGGCTGACACACGTGGGGCTGCGCCTGTGACGCCGCCGTCCCGCCAGAGGCAGCCGAGTGGACACGAGCACCAGGTGGTCAGCGCCACCAAGGGGGTGCTGGTCTCTGCTCCTAACTTCCCCCGACCTCCGGGCGCCAGGCTTCACCCACCACGGAAGGCCCAACGGGCAAACCTGGGTGAACCGCCACTGTATTTGGACTTACTCTGGCATTAGCTTAGCAGCCTCCGTTCTCAGCGACATAATGTAGGGCTCAGTGCAAAGCGAAAATGGGGCCCGTGCCCCAAAATCCTCAAGCAAATTCAGACGGCGAGAGCAGAGCCGCAAGCCAAGCACAAGGCCCTCCGAGTGCGCAGGGCACAGCTCCCGGCGCCGGCCCCTCCCGGGGTCCTGGCGGGGCTGTGGCTCACCTGTGCCCGGGGCCCCTGCAGGCTTGCTCCACGCTCCTGGACACCTCCTCTGACCCTTAGGATGTTTGTCGGGGTTCCCACCGTCCCTCCACCATCTCACTGTAAGGTGACCTCATCACCTTTCTCCCCCCTCACCAGCCACGAGTCACCCCCAGAAGTCTGGGGACACCCAGCCCAGTGCAGTGGCAGAAAACGCTCA
>NW_011889190.1:445446-456073 GCF_000151845.1 Pteropus vampyrus
CGCGTCCATGGCAGGAGCGCGGACGCGTGAGGGGGCAGCGCTGGCCCGTGAGGGACAGAGGGTCGTAACGAAGCGCGGCATTTGCTGGAGGCGCCACCCAGCTGTGGAAAGGCCCGGGCTCGGAGGCTCCCGACACGTTTACAGATGGACAGACGACAAACTCGGTCTCAGCGATCACGCTGTGTTGTAAGTTCTGCGTTGAACATGTTAACACGCCCACGGCTGACAAAATGTCTGGGTGAAATATCAAAAGTCTGAATGGTGACACAGGATGGTGTGGCCCCGACGTCACAGATCCTGTTTCAGGGGTTTTGGGGGGCTCAGGGGAGCCCGTCCCAGAGCACTGAGCCCGCAGAGGCTCTAAGGCCCCGGTCCCCAGTGGCAGCTGGTGCTTCGTCCCCCCACGGCCCAGGCCCAGCGAGGCACCAGGGCCGGGGGCCGTTCCTCCAAGCCGCCCGCCCCACACACGGCACGTTCTGCAGGGAGCAGGAAGCCGGAGAGCTGTTCCACTGTCCACGAGCAGAGGACACTGCCATCCCCCCGGGACACACCACCCGGAGGGAACGACACGGCCCCGTCCAGGAAGAGGGCCGGGGGCACCTCTGGGTGGATCCCGAGGGAGCAAAGGGGCCTGGGACATGAAGGCCGAGGGAACTTCACACGACCTCCAGGGACTCGGGGTCGCCTGTGGGGAGCTGGGGGATATGAGGGAGGGGCCTGAGGGGGCCTGGGGGAAGCTGATGGGGTCTGGGGGTAGCTGAAAGAACGGGGGGAGCATTTCAGTTTCAAAGCTCCAACCGACGTGGCTGTGAGGCTGACACACGTGGGGCTGCGCCTGTGACGCCGCCGTCCCGCCAGAGGCAGCTGAGTGGACACGAGCACCAGGTGGTCAGCGCCAGCAAGGGGGTGCTGGTCTCTGCTCCTAACTTCCCCCCACCTCCGGGCGCCAGGCTTCACCCACCACGGAAGGCCCAATGGGCAAACCTGGGTGAACCGCCACTGTATTTGGACTTACTGTGGCATTAGCTTAGCAGCCTCCGTTCTCAGTGACATAATGTAGGGCTCAGTGCAAAGCGAAAATGGGGCCCGTGCCCCAAAATCCTCAAGCAAATTCAGACGGTGAGAGCAGAGCCGCAAGCCAAGCACAGGGCCCTCCGAGTGCGCGGGGCACAGCTCCCGGCGCCGGCCCCTCCCGGGGTCCTGGCGGGGCTGTGGCCCACCTGTGCCCAGGGCCCCTGCAGGCTTGCTCCACACTCCCGGACACCTCCTCTGACCCTTAGGATGTTTGTCGGGGTTCCCACCGTCCCTCCACCGTCTCACTGCGAGGTGACCTCATCACCTTTCTCCCCCCTCACCAGCCACGAGTCACCCCCAGAAGTCTGGGGACACCCAGCCCAGTGCAGTGGCAGAAAACGCTCACTGTCCAACTTAAGTCTGTCTCCACCAGCGCCGCCCGGAGCTGCTTCAGTCGCTGAAAAACAACTTTGATTCGTGTCTTGGCCGTTTTTCCCACACCCGAGCCTCTGGCCACGGCGAAATCCAGCAAAGGACCAAATGAGATGCGAACTCCCGCCGAGGAGGAGGCTGGAGTCCAGGGTGGCTGTGAACGCAGCCGACGGCCGGAGGGAGGCGCCAGAGCGAGCCAAGGGGAGAGTCCGCGGCCGGCACATCCCACGCCCCTCACGGGGCCGGGCGGTCGGCGAGGAAACAAGTCCGTAAACTAAAATCGGGCCACCAGCCGCCCACCCACTGCCGCCGCGGCTGAGGTGACGCTGACGCCAGCCTGACCACAGGAGGGACGGTCACCGGCTGAGCGTGGGCACCCCCAAACCCACTGTCTCTTTCCCAGGGCAGAGATGTACCCTGAGTTTCAGAACTGAGGCCAGTGAGCCGTCTCGAAGAGCACGGCCTTTCTTTAAAATCAACTCAGAACAGTGGGCGACAGACGCTGACATTGCTCAGGTTTTTAGAAACGGCCATTTGCATGTGAACCCGTTGGCAACAGAGCGTGACTTTTTTTTCCTTTAATCACAGAAACGGCACAGAAGCTGGGTCTTTCAAGGTATTTCGAATGTGCTCACACTTCAGGGAAAAGAACGAGGCTATTGGTCACTTTTAGAGTGAGCCTTGAAGGCTTTTGGTAAGACACACTGAATTTCAGGGAAAATGGACATTGCAGAAGGAATCGTGATCTAAGTGCACAGTCGCCATCGCTGAAGTGTGAACACGGCCGCACCTCGTGCAGGCGGAGAAGCCTAGAGAAAGATGAGGGTGATCACCCCACGTTGGCCTCCAGACTGTCGTCTGACACCAGGGACCCCCCGTGGACGATGGAGAGCGGGCGTGGGTGCTGACGGACAAGACTCGGGGCCTTGGCCCAGTTCACTAGTGTGTACACTTAAGACACATTCTTTAACTTCTGTCGGCCTCTGCTTTGTAATCTCAAAAAAGGAGGGAACAAATATCGCCCTTTTTGAGGGATTACATCAAACGATTCAAGGAAAGCACCCAGCACAGCGCCCGACGGTGCTGTCACCTGTGTGACCTCACAGTTTTGCCTCCTGACGCCGGTGGTTCTCCTTGACCGCACTTTGAAAGCTCCTAGCGGGGCTGGTGTGTTTAAGAAGCGCTGATGCCCCGGTCCACCCTCGGAGACTCTGATGGTCAACCTCTCGGGTGTGGCCTGAGCATCGTGCATGAGAACCTCTCCACGAGGTCCTCTCTGCAGCCAGCATGGAGAACCACCGCTTCGGACCGTAAATGTTTCTCAAACGATCACGTTCGTGCAGATTAACCAAGAAACACACTGAGCATCGTGTAAGAAGGGTGACTTGGTCAGGTCTTTCAAATGCTTGTTTTTCTTTCTCTTGCCCTTTTGGAGTTAAAAGAACAACGAAAAGTCAGTGAGACTCAGCGATTTCAGCTTAGAACTCAGGTTCCTTGGAGCCTCCACTTCAGAGTAAAGAGCAGAGGGATTCTTCGAAAAATATCTCTGACGCAGACGCTGAGACGTGATCTACGGAACGCCCATCCTCAACAAGGCCAAATCCACAACGCTCCTTTTTATTACATCTCAGACCTTCTGAAAGATCTGGGGCTCATCCTTACATTTTTTGGCAATCCTGGGGAACCAGGAAGCGAGACCCTCACTCTCTCCCCTCCTGCTCTGTTTTTAATTTCCACTCCATTTCCTTTTTACTCTTCTTTTCCTTTAAAATTTTTTTTTTTACCTTTTTTTTTTTTTTTAAGATCTGACGTCCCTCCAGGTGAGGAGAAAAGGTTTTCCAAGTGATGCCAATTAAGGTTGTCCGGATGAAGCAACGCCCCCGGGGACCAGTCAGACGCCAGCCGAGGAGAACGCGGGAGTGTGTCCTTCCTTTGTCCTTGTTAGAATGCAGGTTCCGCCCTGAAGAATCCTAGTTATTTATTTTCCATCGGAGAAAAGAATGCGCTTCACAGAGCTTAACTCGTCTAGTTGATGAAGAAGGGGGAAAATACCCACTTTAAAAATAAAATATAGAATTCTCTAACCGTGTGCTGCTTCTCACTGACCCGTCATTAGTCAACCACACGGAACACCTCATTCGTTCAGATTCTGCTAATTGGCAACAAAAATATTTTCACAAGAATTAGACCAAAACTTACAATTTCACTAAAAATAATATAAAAGTGGTTTATCGGCTTCTTGCTTTAACTGGGTGATTATATTTATAGATATTTCCCAGATGGTGGACTAGGGGACATTAGTATTCACCAAAATATTAATAAGGATCTTTGTGTTGAAGTTAATTTGAGAAATTGTGATTAACGGGTCACCATCTCCTTCACACCCGTCTGAGCCTTGGCGCTCAGAGGCTGCGTGAGCTTAGCCAGGTGACTTGCTAGGAGCACACAACCTCGACCTGCCCCAACTAGTGAACCAAATGTTCACCTTCACAGCTCCCCAAGGGCTCCCTGTGCACATGACAGGTAACTAAACTCTATCCTGGAGAACCCCAACTCATATTTGCATGTGAGCGAAAAATGATTTTACGTTGAATTAATAATTTAACAAACCTCTTTAACTGCGCTTATCCCAAAGCTTAACAAAATTATTCGACTGCAGGAATGTAGCTGTTTTATTTTTGAAAGTCACTAATATCTCATTGCCCAACACGTTTGTTTTTAGATAAGACAGTCAGGAAAAAGCTAAGTCAAAGTATTCCCAAAGTTCCTGGTAATGTTTACATTTTGTTATTCCGAGAAGACGGTGAAGGAGATGTTCACCTCCTTAGACAGGAAATGGCGTTTGAGAGCATTGAGCATCCGCTGTGGATGCTACATGTTGTTACTTAACCTGGGGGCTCTAGCCACAGGTACAGAGGCTCTTCTCCAGCCTGGCTGTTTCTTTCTAAAGTAGTAGTCTCTGCTAAGGAGGGGCGTGTGTGCATATGTGTGTGTCTGTGTGTGTGTGTGTGCGTGCGTGTACGTGCATTGTGTAAGTGTGAACATGCATGTGCATGTGTGTGCGCATGTGTGTCTGTGTGTGCATGTGCATTGCATATGTGTATATGTGCATTGTGTGCTCGTGAGTTCATGTGTCTGTGCTGTGTGTGCATGTGTGTGCATTGTGTTTGCATGTGTGCATGTGTGCTTGTGTGTATGTACGTTGCTTTGTGTGCACATGCATGTGTTCATGTGTATCCTGCTGTGTGTTGTATAGTGGGCATGTGTGCTCATGTGTGCATGTGTGTGCAGGTCTATGCATGTGTATGTGTGTGCTTGTGTGTTTGTGGGTGCATGCGTGTGTATGTGTGTGCACATGTATGTGGGCACATTGTGCATATGTTTGTGTGTGCATGTGTGCGCTGTGTGCATGTGTGCTCATGTGTGTGCATATGTGTACATATGTATACACATGTGTGTGCTAGTGTGTGCTCATGTTTGTGCATGCATGCATATATGCATCTACATTTGTGTGTGCTTGCATGTGTGTGCATGTGTATGCTGTGTGCATGTGTGCTCATGTGTACGTGCATGTGTGTGTGTGTACGCATGTCTGTGTGTATGCTAGTGTGTGCTCGTGTTTGTTTGTGCATGCATATATGCATCTACATTTGTGTGTGCTTGCGTGTGTGTGCATGTGTGTGCACGTGTGCGTGTGTGCACGCATGTCTGTGTGTGTGCTAGTGTGTGCTCATGTTTGTGTGTGCATGCATATATGCATCTACATTTGTGCGTGCTTGCGTGTGTGCGCATGTGTGTGTGCACGTGTGCGTGTGTGCACGCGTGTTGGCGGCAGCTCTCAGCTTCCCCGGCTCCATCTAGGGACAGCCACATCTCGCTGTGGCTCCGACGCCAGCACGTCCTTCCGCCTTCTGTGCTGCTGCAGACCCTGGGCCGAGCCCCGCCACACTTCTGCCTGGGTCTTGGTCCTGCTTAGCTTTTACGGGGGCCCCTGGGGCCTCCAAGGTGCCCCCGCCACGCCTGCCGGGGGCCGCGGAGCCTGGGGTCGCCGAGGTCATGCTCCCTCTCACCCCGGCACGTGGGTGTCCCCTCGCAGGAGCTACTCCCGCGCTCCCTTGCTTCCAGCAGTATAGACCGAGAGCGGACCCCCGGCTCTGCCACCACGACCCTCAACCCAGAGACCTCTGTGAAGCTGTACCAAGCACGCCCTCCCAGTGATTTGCGGGCTCTCACCTCGGCGTACATCCAGTGGGTCGTGGAGATGCCACCACCCCGCCCGAAAGCAGGCGCATGAGATAGCCCTGTCTTTTTTGAAAGAATGATTTCTTATAGCCAGTTACAGCATTATATACAAACCAAAGCAAACGGTGCTTTTCGACCAGCCACGTTCTTGATTAGCCAATAAATAATAATGTTTTACTTTGTATGAATAAAAGCCACAGATTTTGTCTTGTTTTATTCTTTTGCCTTACAAAGGAACAAAAAAATATATATGTGTGTTTTAGAAAGAAAAAGCAGATTTGAGAATTTAGGGTGTTTTCTTCAATTTTCTTCCTCAGAAATGATCTGTTTGGGATTTCTCTTGAAGACAAGTGCACATCTGGCCTTTGTGACTACACAATTTTAAAGCTATGCCTCTCTAGCCATAAAGCACCTTACTACCTCTCTGCATAAATAACTGTATTCTTCCTTGAGTTGAAATTACTTACAAAGAATCGGTAATAAGTTGATCTATCTTTGCATTCACTGCGGTCTCAATCACCTTTTAAATGCAGATTTCATTTCAAAGCAACGTTTTGTAAGATATCTGATTATTATTTGTGCTTATCAGTTTTGAGAGAATTTAGATTAGGTCAATCAGAGCAGACTAAATAATAACTACCTCTGATTCCCTCTCAAAAATGTCCGGAGTGGAGATGAAAAACATACATTTTTTTCTCAGAAATTCTAATGTTCGAGGAGGTGAAGGTTGGACATGTTTATTTATGACACATTCGTCCCGAAGAGTACTCTTAAGAATGCCCTTGCTGGAAAGAAGTTCCGTCTGAGAGATGAAGAAGAGCTTGAAATCTCACAAGAAAGCAGTGAAAGAGCTTTTCCTGTTTCAAGGTCATTTCGCTGTGGGAGGAAATTGATAGAGCCTAATTAGACTGGAAATGCTATAAAGTTTGCTCCGTAGAGACGCCCTCGGCTGGCACCGACGGCAGGAAGGAGCTGGGGGGAGTCTATAAAATTCTCTCCTATCCATTTACATTTTGTATGGCCCGAAGAATTAATGTGTATTAACATCCCCTACAATGTTTTACCCCTGTAGGGGAATTAAAATATGAACTTTGGGTGTTTTTTTCCTGCTTAGTTACTCATTATAAGTATTCGAACAAACGCCGGAGTTGTAAGCTCCATTTAACAGAATTCCAAAACACTCATCGAGTGGTCGTTATGCAAAAGCACAGTTGGCCCCAAAGATATATGGGACATGCACCTCTGGCTTGAAGTGCTTATAATCGTAACGGCAAATAATGATGTATCGACTTCCTTCTTTGCCTGGGAAGTTAAGTTTTAAATTTACTGTGTCTGCATCTGTTTTCTGAGTGAGATGGCATAATTCATGCTGGGTTTATATAGAATGCACTTATACATCTATCTGCAGTTGATGTAGTATATCACACATATACTTTTTTCCACTTCCTGATGGAAGTGGGGAGGAAATGATTATAATTTTGAAGCCTCTCCAGAGTTCTTCTCTGTCGCTACACAGTGAGAACCTGAGAAGCTGCGTGTTACGTAGCAAGGCATCTTAAAATGCGCTCTTGGACATCCAAGAGCAGAGCGTGCGTGATACATGTTTCCGTCTGTCCCTGTTACAACATCGATGCTCTGATCACGTGGATTCTGTCATGAAGGGCTGGCGAACTGAAATCCTGTTCTAAGTCTGCGGCGTATGGAGCGCCTGTCCCCGATCTCGTCCCACGCCAGGACCCGTCTCTCTCTAATAGACGAAGTAGGGTCGAGACTTTAGGTCTCTAAGACGCTCTGGGTTGACCCCTAAACGAACACCAGTGAAAGCTTTTCTTTGTAAAACCAGAAGATCAGCATCGCCATAGACAACGTGGGGTCATTCGGTCTAAAGACGGAGCAAGTAATTCTTTCTCTTCCTGTCACATCCTGTTTTTTTTTTTTTTTTCCTGTTTCCCCTAACAAAAAAAGCAACCATGTTTGTGTGTGCATGCATATATGCATCTACATTTGTGCGTGCTTGCGTGTGTGCGCATGTGTGTGTGCACGTGTGCGTGTGTGCACGCGTGTTGGCGGCAGCTCTCAGCTTCCCCGGCTCCATCTAGGCACATCTCGCTGTGGCTCCGACGCCAGCACGTCCTTCCGCCTTCTGTGCTGCTGCAGACCCTGCGCCGAGCCCCGCCACACTTCTGCCTGGGTCTTGGTCCTGCTTAGCTTTTACGGGGGCCCCTGGGGCCTCCAAGGTGCCCCTGCCACGCCTGCCGGGGGCCGCGGAGCCTGGGGTCGCCGAGGTCATGCTCCCTCTCACCCCGGCACGTGGGTGTCCCCTCGCAGGAGCTACTCCCGCGCTCCCTTGCTTCCAGGAGTATAGACCGAGAGCGGATCCCCGGCTCTGCCACCACGACCCTCAACCCAGAGACCTCTGTGAAGCTGTACCAAGCACGCCCTCCCAGTGATTTGCGGGCTCTCACCTCGGCGTACATCCAGTGGGTCGTGGAGATGCCACCACCCCGCCCGAAAGCAGGCGCATGAGATAGCCCTGTCTTTTTTGAAAGAATGATTTCTTATAGCCAGTTACAGCATTATATACAAACCAAAGCAAACGGTGCTTTTCGACCAGCCACGTTCTTGATTAGCCAATAAATAATAATGTTTTACTTTGTATGAATAAAAGCCACAGATTTTGTCTTGTTTTATTCTTTTGCCTTACAAAGGAACAAAAAAATATATATGTGTGTTTTAGAAAGAAAAAGCAGATTTGAGAATTTAGGGTGTTTTCTTCAATTTTCTTCCTCAGAAATGATCTGTTTGGGATTTCTCTTGAAGACAAGTGCACATCTGGCCTTTGTGACTACACAATTTTAAAGCTATGCCTCTCTAGCCATAAAGCACCTTACTACCTCTCTGCATAAATAACTGTATTCTTCCTTGAGTTGAAATTACTTACAAAGAATCGGTAATAAGTTGATCTATCTTTGCATTCACTGCGGTCTCAATCACCTTTTAAATGCAGATTTCATTTCAAAGCAACGTTTTGTAAGATATCTGATTATTATTTGTGCTTATCAGTTTTGAGAGAATTTAGATTAGGTCAATCAGAGCAGACTAAATAATAACTACCTCTGATTCCCTCTCAAAAATGTCCGGAGTGGAGATGAAAAACATACATTTTTTTCTCAGAAATTCTAATGTTCGAGGAGGTGAAGGTTGGACATGTTTATTTATGACACATTCGTCCCGAAGAGTACTCTTAAGAATGCCCTTGCTGGAAAGAAGTTCCGTCTGAGAGATGAAGAAGAGCTTGAAATCTCACAAGAAAGCAGTGAAAGAGCTTTTCCTGTTTCAAGGTCATTTCGCTGTGGGAGGAAATTGATAGAGCCTAATTAGACTGGAAATGCTATAAAGTTTGCTCCGTAGAGACGCCCTCGGCTGGCACCGACGGCAGGAAGGAGCTGGGGGGAGTCTATAAAATTCTCTCCTATCCATTTACATTTTGTATGGCCCGAAGAATTAATGTGTATTAACATCCCCTACAATGTTTTACCCCTGTAGGGGAATTAAAATATGAACTTTGGGTGTTTTTTTCCTGCTTAGTTACTCATTATAAGTATTCGAACAAACGCCGGAATTGTAAGCTCCATTTAACAGAATTCCAAAACACTCATCGAGTGGTCGTTATGCAAAAGCACAGTTGGCCCCAAAGATATATGGGACATGCACCTCTGGCTTGAAGTGCTTATAATCGTAACGGCAAATAATGATGTATCGACTTCCTTCTTTGCCTGGGAAGTTAAGTTTTAAATTTACTGTGTCTGCATCTGTTTTCTGAGTGAGATGGCATAATTCATGCTGGGTTTATATAGAATGCATTTATACATCTATCTGCAGTTGATGTAGTATATCACACATATACTTTTTTCCACTTCCTGATGGAAGTGGGGAGGAAATGATTATAATTTTGAAGCCTCTCCAGAGTTCTTCTCTGTCGCTACACAGTGAGAACCTGAGAAGCTGCCTGTTACGTAGCAAGGCATCTTAAAATGCGCTCTTGGACATCCAAGAGCAGAGCGTGCGTGATACATGTTTCCGTCTGTCCCTGTTACAACATCGATGCTCTGATCACGTGGATTCTGTCATGAAGGGCTGGGGAACTGAAATCCTGCTCTAAGTCTGTGGCGTATGGAGCGCCTGTCCCCGATCTCGTCCCACGCCAGGACCCGTCTCTCTCTAATAGACGAAGTAGGGTCGAGACTTTAGGTCTCTAAGACGCTCTGGGTTGACCCCTAAACGAACACCAGTGAAAGCTTTTCTTTGTAAAACCAGAAGATCAGCATCGCCATAGACAACGTGGGGTCTTTCGGTCTAAAGACGGAGCAAGTAATTCTTTCTCTTCCTGTCACATCCTGTTTTTTTTTTTTTTTCCTGTTTCCCCTAACAAAAAAAGCAACCGACACTTGGCTATAGAGCGTTCCGATCGTCTCTTTTATGAAGAGGAGGAGAATCGACTTCACTTAGCATCAGTATAATTGGTCAGAGGGTCTCCGGTTCTGTGTAGGCAAATTCTCAATGCCGGGAAATTCCAATTCTCCTTATTCGAGATCTGTCACATTTGCTACCCCCGTCCATCCCGCAGACGTCAGAGTGCTATTTGACCTCCGTGTCATGTTCTTATGGGATTGTCACTGCACACTCACCTTTCTGTGACACAGGGGCAGAGCTGCCCTTTACGCGTTGGGTATGGGTCTAGGCTCTGATCTCATGCCCTGGTAACGACAGAGAGGGCCCTCGGGGGGAGAAAAACGGCCACTTTGTAACATGATCTCCGGGGGAGAAAACCGGCCACTCTGTAACGTGATCTGACGTTTTGCCGCGTCAGGGGCCTGGGACTCTGTGTTGCCCGCAGTGGCTTCACTCTGAAAGCTCGTCTCCCGGTGCAAACGGACTT
>NW_011889190.1:456123-463826 GCF_000151845.1 Pteropus vampyrus
ACTTGGCTGTAGAGCGTTCCGATCGTCTCTTTTATGAAGAGGAGGAGAATCGACTTCACTTAGCATCAGTATAATTGGTCAGAGGGTCTCCGGTTCTGTGTAGGCAAATTCTCAATGCCGGGAAATTCCAATTCTCCTTATTCGAGATCTGTCACATTTGCTACCCCCGTCCATCCCGCAGACGTCAGAGTGCTGTTTGACCTCCGCGTCGTGCTCTTATGGGATTGTCACTGCACACTCACCTTTCTGTGACACAGGGGCAGAGCTGCCCTTTACGCGTTGGGTATGGGTCTAGGCTCTGATCTCATGCCCTGGTAACGACAGAGAGGGCCCTCGGGGGGAGAAAAACGGCCACTTTGTAACATGATCTCCGGGGGAGAAAACCGGCCACTCTGTAACGTGATCTGACGTTTTGCCGCGTCAGGGGCCTGGGACTCTGTGTTGCCCGCAGTGGCTTCACTCTGAAAGCTCGTCTCCCGGTGCAAACGGACTTCAGCTGATGCCACACCAGGGTAAAAGTGAGCCTTCTGGGGACGGATCACGGGGCTGCACGACCTGTCCGCACACGCCCTGCAATGCGGGCCGAGGCGCTCGGCCACCGCTTCCTGTGTCACTCGGCTGGAGGCAGAGGATTCAGCTCCGGTAGGTCTGATTCGAAAGTCAGCGCTCTGCCCTCCTACCGTGTGGAGAAGTCACTTTACGTGGCGTTTCTGTACGTGCTACTTTTGGTCAACGAAGAAGCACGTTAAATGTCTCGGGCACAGTTACCGTGAATGTGGGAAGAGCCCCGACGGAAGCGAAGTCTCCGAGGGGCCAGGTAGGTGTCCCCCCACCAGAAGGGTGGTGCTCAGCCCTGGTGCACACTGGGTTTGCCTGAGGCCCTGCCTGAAGGATGCGCTCACCTGTCATTCTTCAGTGCGAGGTGCCAGCACTAAGAACCGCTGACCTTGACCCAAACCATATAGAGAGGGGCAGTTCCCACAAACGGCGTTGATACCAGACTGGTTCAAGTTCACTAAGCCCAGGTCTGTCCGGACACAGGGGGCGGTGGCTCGAGCCCCCACTTCCCACCCTCCCCTCTCCCGCATCTCTGGCACGCTCTGTCTGATTTCTTACTCCTCATCAGTATTGTCCCCTCCGCTGACCTCTCGTCGTCCCCTCTTAGAGTGGCCTCGCTGGCGGCTCTGATCCTGCTGGGCTTCTGTGGAGAGGCCCCGTGACTCCTCGCCGCCGACGGCCCCAGGTGAAGGAAGCCCCCTCCCTCGCCCAGAGCCACCGAGGCCCCCGAGCCCGCCGCTGACCAAGCCACCTTCACCTTGCGTGCTTTGATGAGAGGTGACGCCCTGGTTTTCTGAAACGCGTCTGCTTCCGCGACCGGTCCCTCTGCCCAGAACGTGCACCTCCACATGCAGGGGCCCAGCCACCTCAGGGTCACGGCCGAGCTGTCCCGGCTTCTCCCGCCCTCCCCACCTACTCCAGCACGTAGAAATGCATCGCGGGTCATTGAGACCGTCAGCGCGGACCTGTCACCGATCTCTCGTCGCCCCGACGCTCCCTCCCGGTCCCCACGGCACAGTCTCTCTCTGTCTCTGGTGGAATTTCTGTCACCTACGTTACATTCAAAGGCAAGGGCGTCCCTTTCCCTAAGCCTCGGTGACTGGTCCCAGGTTGCATGTAGGCCCTACGCGGGTCAGAGAAGAAATCCTGGGGATTCTGTTAGGACTGAAACCTGCAAGCTTCTGATGAGCACCTGTGACCAAGAGGAAGAACCGCTTCCGGGGAGGTGACAAATGGCCACACGGCGACCGGCAGGGCAGATCTGCTCCCGGCCCGTCCAGGTGGGCCCGAGCCCCACCTGGCCCTGGACCTTCAGTTACGGAACATACGCCGATGTGAACAGGTCCCCTGTACCTTGAAACTGAATGAAATAACAGATACAAGACGTTTACTCAGTAACTGCCAAACAGCCCATCATCACAACGTGTCACCCGTGCCGCTGCATCCCGTGAGGAAGGGGAGGTTATGCCGCGCCCGGCGCACGGCCCTATTTTTTCTGACTAAATTTCTATTTTTCAATTTTCGCTTTTTATCTCAGCCTAAAAGCGGTAGTCACTAAAACTTGTGTGGCACGAGGCTCCAGAAGGCACACCAGGACGAAAAGCCACGCGCAGCCTCTGCCCCCGCAGACAGCCCCCGCAGCAGGCTCCGTGCGAGGCGGGGACAGTGGCCCTCCCCTCGGGCCCGCTTATTTGCAAACTGGAGAAAGATCAGCGATAACAGAGGAAAAAGAGAAGCTTCTCGTCCAGATCATGCTCCTTATCTGCAAGACAAGCAGAGCCCCTCTCCGCCATGCGTAAAGTCAAGAGAAAAATCAATAGGAATTAAGGTTAGAAGGAAGGACCAATCAGACTATTACAGGCTTATCATGTTTTGGGTACAAAGTGGCTTTGCTTACCCGAGTCCCGCATCTGTCTGGGGATGAGAGCAGGCATTGTTTTTTTCGCTTTCAAGCGCAGGTCTAAGGTGAAGATGGTGCCGTGGCGACCGACCTTGAGGACTGTGAAGGGCAGTGTCGCTTAGGGATCTTGGAGGGCGGGACAAACTCCCGGCTGGGGATCTGGGGCAGGATCTGGGAGGGAGGTCGAGCAGCTCGGCACGCCGCCAGGAGGCCCCAGGCGCCCGATATATTTACCTCATGGCAGAAAAGGTGTAAAACAGAGAAAGGAAAGGTGCCGAAGGTGAAGATGAGGGTCTTGGTGGCCGCAGGCCGCACCTTCTAACACACACAGATGCCTGGCCCCCCACCTGTGCTAGAACTGCCCCAACCTGGGCCAGATCCGCCTCCACCTGGGCCAGAACTGCCTCCGCCTGTGAAGGATCCACCTCCACCTGGGCCGGAACCACCTCCACCTGGGCCAGATCTGCCCCTACTTGTGACAGATCCGCCTCTACCTGGGCTGAATCCACCTCCACCTGGGCCAGAACCGCCTCTGCCTGTGACCAATCCGTCCCCACCTGGGCCAGATGCACCCCCACCTGTGACGGATCCGCCTCCGCCTGTGACGGATCTGCCTCCACCTGGGCCAGAACTGCCTCCACCTGGGCTGGATACACCCCCACCTGTGCCGGAACCGCCTCCACCTGTGACAGATCCGCCTCTGCCTGGGCCAAATCTGCCCCAACCTGTGCCAGAACCGCCTCCACCTGGGCCAGAACCGCCTCCGCCTATGACGGATCCACCTCCACCTGAGCTGGAACCACCTCCGCCTGTGCCGGAAACACCTCCACCTGGGCCGGATCCACCTCTACCTGGGCCGGATCTGCCTCCACCTGGGCCAGAACCGCCCCCACCTGTGCCAGATCCGCCCCCACCTGTGCCGGCACCGCCTCCACCTGGGCCAGAACCGCCTCCGTCTGTGACAGATCCGCCCCCACCTGTGACGGATCTGCCTCTGCCTGTGACGGATCTGCCTCCACCTGGGCCAGAACCACCTCCACCTGGGCTGGATCCACCCCCACCTGTGCCAGAACCGCCTCCAATAACTCCCTCCGCTGTCTCTCCCGGTGGGTGTGTGAGGTCGTGCTGAAGCTATCGCCACACACCCGTCTGCTCAGCAAGCTTGGGGTGAACGCGTGCCATCGTGGGACGTGCTAGAGAGGAAGCCACTACGGTGTGTGTGGGACGATTGAGGCAGCCAGCCCGAAATGCCCCTTTCACGGCCGTGCAAATCCAATGGAGCCAAGAAACCCGCCCTCGGCGAACGGGCCCACGTGTGACCAGGCGGAAACGTGGCGATGAAGCACCAGCGGCCTGCGGGGGAGACTCTGCAGGCCAGGGGGACGGCAGGACAGCCCGAGGCCCTGGGCTGTGTCACACAAACGGTGGCACGTAACCCATCGTGGTACCTGTGCTTTGCCGGCGTTAGAAATCGCTAAATTGTCACCTGGATAGAAAATTGAAGGAAACGCGTGAATGACATCTACAAAGATAACCCCCTACCACCCTCCACGCCGCCCCCACCCCCGCAAAAAAGCGCGTCTTTGAAACCGCTGGGCTCATCAGCAGGCGGAGAAGGAAAGCGGGTGCCCGGCGTGGTAAGCAGGAAGATGGGGAAGAAGTCCAGCAGGCCAGGTGTCAGGGAGACGGTCGAGGCTTCCGATCTGGGGGAGCAGGTATTTGGGGGACCGGGTGGGGGGCTGGCCATGTGTCGTCCAGGTGTTCAATGATTCCTGCGAGAAGGGCTCTCGCGCTCGTCTGGGCGGCCGCTTCGCGACAGACAGGCTCTTTGTCTTCTTTATTTTCTCCCTCAGTATTTAATGTTAAAAACAACTGTTTGTGCGTCCGTCTGGATAGACAGATGGCTACGTGCCCACGTACGCACAGACATAGACACAGATGGAGACAGAGATACAGATGCAGATAGATGCGGATACAGATATGCGACAATATCGGCCTCGCTCAGAAAACAGGACGGCACAGCGGCTGCGCATGGCCCAACCGGAATTGAAAGGGGGAGGCGCTTCTCGGAGACAGTGTGGCCGCAACCAGGAATTAAGTCGCCGGAAGCTGAAAAGGAAGATGCATCCCCCAAAAAAATAAAGAATCGTGAATGAAAGAATGAATGAACAAATGGCGGACTGACTCCCTCTTCAGCGACGGAGATTCGCTATCATCGTTTACTATGTTATTCTCCCCAGGACAGAAATAACCGTGGCGTCATCGTCACGTGTGCGGGTGGCCGGCCCTCATCCCCGCACCCACAGCCCGGGACGGGCCCCTGACAGAGGTGGTCTCGGCCTGGGCTTGGCTGGACGCAGCCGCACAGCGAACGGCAGGACGGCGCGGCCGCCACGGCCCCCTGTGCTGGACGAGGCCGGCCGGTCCTGCTGACGCCGTCGCTGAGTTGCAAGGCGCGGCTCTTCCTTGCATAGAACAAACCCCCAGTTCCAATTCACGTTAAAATACTTAAAAACTAACCAAACGGATGGGGGGATAGTGGCTATCTGACCGTTACTGTGAAATTCAACTTCGCTGAATTTGGAAATATTTGATAACGAAACATTGGGGACAAAATGAGCAAGGCAGCTTTTTATTTCTTCCTCCTAATTCTTACGTCACTCTCCATCGGGAACAGGGGAAGAACAACAGCAAACTCTGACCCATGACATTAAGAAATGGGCATGTTTAAGCCCTTGCCAACTTGGACTATTTAATAATTATACGAAATTGTGTTCATGATTATAATCCTTATTACCGTCCATCTAGTAAGCCATACTACACGCCAGTCATCTGGCTGCGTGACCTGATTTCGTCCTACGCTATGAATTGTAATTCTGATCAGCGTTGTAATTCTGATCCAGTTCCAGAGGGGCCGGAGGCTCAGGGGACTAACAACCGCGCCCCTGTCCTCGCGCTAGTCAGGGGAGCCCAGTGTCGAGCCCACGTCCGGAGCCCAGCGGCCTCCCTGCGGCATCGTCAACCCTCCTTCCACACGGTGCTGTGAGAGGACGTTCTCTGCTCGGGCGCCGTGAACGAGGGACACCGTGGAGTATCTCGAGACCCGCCAACTAACGCCAGAAAGGAAACCCTAGCAAGTCTTAAGCGACGATTGTGTTTGGAACTTGCCAACCGCGAAACAAACCTCAGAGGCAGCCGCGGCCGCCGGGGGGGCCCCTGGCCCCCCCCCCGGGGGCCTGCTCCCCGCCGGGGACTGCGAGGCTGTCTCGGTGGCCCAGCCACCCCACGTGCTGGCCTTTGTACAAACGCTTAGAACAGAGTGCAGCTGAGGTTTCCCGGAGGGAAGCATCGCCCCAGCAAGACCGGGAGTGAGCCGGCAAACACGTGTCACGGACGTCCCCGGCGACGCCTCATCGCGCTGACCATCAGATGATGACGCTTCGGACGAAAAAGAGAGAGCAAGCTACACCGTCTGTGAGCTGGCGACTGAGCGGGCCGCACCCGCTACCTGCTGAGGTCCTAGGACCACCTCGCCCTTTCGAGTTCATTGATCACGTTATAACCATAAGTCATAGTAACTTGCTCAGTCGATTATTGCAGTAAGTGGTGAGATTTTTATCCTTGTAGCTTCTTCCGCTGTAAGGCAGGAATGTTTTTCTTTTTTCTTTTTTTAACTCAATAGACTCCTTATTTGCTCACTTGAACTGGACTTATTTACATCTATTACCTCCCAAAGTTGTCAGATCAAATATATCCATATGCTTCTAACTTGCAAAGTTATAAAAACTCATATTTAGCTGCCAAGCCTCTGTAATAGACCTAGTATAAGAACCAGCATGTCGTGAGTACTTTCTATTTGTCAGGCCCTGTTCAAAACTGTTCATTTAACAAAGAGCTCAGAGTGGTTAAGTAACCCACCCAAAGACACACAGTAAGCGGTAGATCTGAAATGTGAACCTAGGCAAGGCCACGGACCTGACCCTCTGACACGGTGACAAGCGATAACAAGGTGATGACCATATTTTTAAAACATCATCATCCACCAAACATTGGTTCGACCATTTAATGACTTTTAAATTTTTTTTTAACAATTTGAAAAACATGAGTCGGAGTCTTTGTATATTAAGACGGTATCAGCTCTGCTGTTTACAAAAAATGATCTGTTCAGGTCGAACCTTTTTATGAGCCTTTTTAGAAGGGAGGAGGAGAGGAAGGGCGGAGGGATTTCCTTTCGGTCACCTCTCTTTAGCACAATGGAAACGCCTGAATTTCGTCACAGTGCAGACTTACTTGCCTGCTGCCCACTGCCCACCAGTGGTAAAGACACCCCAGCTCTCAAGTTCATACTCTAATGAGGGAGACAGTGGGCATCACATTGCAATAACCTGTTTAAATGCAACAAGAGAGCTATGATCAGGTATTTTGGGAAAACAGATGAGGAGTCTAAACCTGCTTTTCTGGGCTATCAGAGCAAACCCTGTCTCAGTTACTGAGTGACTCTCGGTCAAACAGATGCGCTCAAAAGTTCCTACGCGGCATCTGATCCCGGTCCATGAAAATAACATCCCTGCCTGTCCCCAAATGCCCTGCACCAAACAGAAACAAGGAGAGCATCAGGAAACACATTTGGGCGCCCGAAGTGTCCTTTCCAGCATGGGTGGCAGTGGGAGCTGCGAAGCCGTCACTGTCGATTGATTCTGGTTTGGAATTCAGCTGCGATCATTCCATTTACAAGTGTCACAAGCCCAAGTCAGACCACCGAACTGAACTTTCCATCTTGTAACTAAAACATGTAGAAGCATCTGATTTCAGGCAATGCTAGATCCAGACACCAAAAAAAAAAAAAAAAAAAAATGTCCTCAGAAACCTCCCTCAGATCTACTTCCGACTGGGCTAGCTTTATTTCTAGAACACTCTCGATGGAATCAAAGAACAATAACACCCCTAGTAAAATAATATTTGACCAAAAGGAGGCAGAGAAGCCGCTGGGGAGAGGAAGGCAGAGGCAGCGGCCGCGGGGCCTCGGTTGGCAGCCGCGTTCTCTGCGGGTTCAGCGGTGATCGGTGACGGAGCCTCAATCCCCGGCAGAGCCACTGCTGTCACGACCTCTCTGTCCTCTGGCCACTGTCCCATTGGCACTAGCGTGCACGCGGTTGGCAGCCGCGTTCTCTGCGGGTTCAGCGGTGATCGGTGACGGAGCCTCAATCCCCGGCAGAGCCACTGCTGTCACAACCTCTCTGTCCTC
>NW_011889190.1:465576-468213 GCF_000151845.1 Pteropus vampyrus
ACTTTCTGACCTGTCTTTAAAGTCAGCGGCCCAATCAGTCTCCACTGACATATAGAAAATAGTGACATATTGACTTTTACAAGAGATGAGTCAAGAGGTGCCAGAACATGAATGGATGGGACCTGAGCACCAAATTTTCCATATAAATGCAACTGTCAACCACACAGAAAAGAAAAAAGGAAAAGTCTCCGTCTTTCCATAGCCGTCACAGGGCCTCTCTGCACAGAACGCATAATGGAGCTGTGACTCTGCGGAGGCCTGGTGTTCTGGAGGGATTGTGGGTATCCTGTTTCTCACATGCAGTTGAATTTTGCTTCTCACAGTGGCTTACCTTAAATAGCAATGCACTTGGAAAGCCGATCGCTTACGTCAGTCTCCCCCAGCTTCTAATTTTAGCTGCGAAACGAAGAAATATTGGGACCTTAGAAATGTCTAAGGTATTGCAAAATATAGATGACTTAAGTTACTTTGTCTTTGGAGCTTTCTCTCTCCCTGCCCTTCCTCAGGGGTTCTGACCTTCCATTCTATGTCTGCTCTCCTTCGGGTCACATGGCTCTAGAAGGCACTAGATGCTCATTCTGTTGTCTCCTTCCGCTCCACAGTTTACTCTGCAGAAGCCCTGGCCTGCTCTAAGCTTTCTCTGGGCCTTCTTTCCACAGTGCAGAAGACTCACGTTAACCAACGATTCGGTAATTTTAATAATAAGAACTGCAATGTGAGCAAAGGCTTATCGGGCATTCGTTTTATGTCAGTCACTATGTTTCGAGATCCACCTGAATTGTCTCAGGTAATTCTCAATACAGTCCTATGAAGAAAATACTTTACTGTATGTATCCCCATTTTAGAGGTAAGGAAACTGAGGCAAAGAAAGGCTAGTTCAGTGTCATGTCCAAGGTCACTCATTTCGCAAAGCACTCCAGCCCGGGGCTGTCTGATTCCAAAACTCACACTTTTAACCGGATTATTCCCGTTCCCCATACTCATGTACTCCAGTTCAATCTGTTTTTGAAATAAAAATGCATTTCCATGTTATAATTTTTAACAATCTACAATGTATAGGATGTCGACAATGTATAGGATGCCGATCTAATCTTTTGAAAAGTGTGTAGCAAAATATCACAGAAATATGAGCTAACGTAAAACATCCCTTTTATTTCGTGCCTTTAATGTATTTCATTATAAATTCTCATACCTGGGGACATTTTGGAATCCCTAAAAAATCTCATTATAGGAGAGTGGATAAATTTTCTTAAAGATTGTTAACCGCCCCCTGAAGAGGAAGAAGCCGGAGAGATGCTGGGAAGCTCTGTTACTGTAGCGGGGAGAGGGCTGCTCTGGGACGAGTTCTTCATGAGCCACGGAAACCATGATGCTAGCAGCGCGTTTTCAGACAGCACACGCAATAAAAACGTCTTCGTTTTTTTTTTGTTTTGTTTTTGTTTTTTTTACTTAAGAAAACTCTTTCAAAAGGACCACAACCTATAGGGATACTTTATGACAAAGAAATCTACAAAAAGAATAAGAAAAAAAAACAGTGGATAAGAAATGGACAAAAACATTGTTAAAGAAATCAAGTAAATGAAGAGCTACAACTGAATTAGCAAAGGGGACAGTAACGACCAAACCTGCAGGATACGCAGGGAGGACCTGGAGCTGAGCCAGAGTGCTACTCAGGGGGTGGCCACGTGGCCTTCCCCGACTCTGTGCAATGAGGTGGTGACCGCCCATCTATCCATCTGCCCGCCGCAGGGGGCAGGAGGCGCAATTATGGAGCCGCTAAGACGTTCCTGGCCTGAGGACGCCATGAACAGTGACAGTCCAGGGTAAAGCAAAGGACTGAAAGAGGGGGGCTGGTGAGTCACGAGAGTCTCAACGCCAGACTGTGGGACCCGCTCCCCGGATCCCGGGAAAGGCTCAGAGAACGCTCCCATCAGCAATCTGCTTATAACAAGCATCAATGGGACTGAAAATTAGCAAATGTTTCTCTAAAAGTACTGCATAGCCCTGGAAAAACCACCTTTCTCTGCTGTCATCAAGAGGCCAGCTGACCATGCAGTAATTCGGTTGCGAAGTCCACCAAACGGTGAACCCCACCGATGCACAGCACCCCCCAACATTTTAATCATGTCTCACTGTTTCGTTCGTACCTAGGTCCGGGCATACAGAAATGGCCAGACGGTTGATGGAAGTCTCCAATGTGCAAAAACGGTGATAAAAAGCAACGATGAGAAAAGGGGAGGGCCAAAAGAAACAGAATTCTGTGGAATAAACAGTTTCCGAAAACTAAAATGAGCATCCTGGCATAAGTAAGGAAAGGTATTGAGTCAGAGAGAGCGAGAGAGAAGGCATGAGAAAAGACAGCTTTTGTAAACTAAAAATTGGATAATGAAATAAAAATAAGAAGAAAAGTTACATAATAGTCTAATAGTTGGGAGATTGGGAGAAAATAGAAGAAAAAGACAAATGAAAAATAGTGGAACAATATGAGACAGAGGATGAGTTCGAGAGATGCGACATGTCAGCAATAGAAATTATAGTAAAGGGAACTAGATGTAATTTTCAAAGTGGAAGCGTTCCAGAACAGAGGACCGATCGGATGAGCCATCAACGATCCTGCGCAATGACATCTCCGAACTC
>NW_011889190.1:469248-471896 GCF_000151845.1 Pteropus vampyrus
ATATTAAAAAGACTGGGGAGAGAAAGCGGACAGGTTGGATTAAAAATTATAAATCTTTGCCCATGGAAGAGAAGGCAAACACATATTGTTTAAAACTGATACATCGATAAACGACAAAATAAACCTGTTATTAGGCGGTTGATCGTTATCGAGAAACGTGTAGAGATGCAGATGTAGACAGGACCCAGGTGCAGACGAGAATGAGGAAGGAGAAGGCACAAAGGACTCGCCTCTGAGGAAAGACGGCGACTAGAAGGCTGGGGAGGAAACGCTTGCATTTTTGTTTCTCGGCATTAAAAATATTGCATCATAGTGCTTTTGTTTGAAAAGTCCATGCGCGCATTGCTTTTATAAAGAAAATTCTAATTTAAAAAATGACCGTATAAGAGGACACGAGTGGACGGTCACGGATATTATCATCATCGATCATTCGCTCCCGTTCCTGCACTGTGGACTATGAACTTGAGTGTGCATCCTGCTTTGCCCAATGAAAACTTCCGAGCCGACACGTGGCTGCCACCCTGTGTCTCTCCTCCGTCGTGACGTGAGCCATGTTTCCGTCTAAGGTGTCTCCATTAGCCTGGATGCAGAGCGAGTGGATACGTAGCAAGTGACTGACGCCCATCGTTTCAGATTTAGGGTTTTGTCGCCAGAGCAAAGATGAACCGATTTTCACCAGGGCGGGTGGGAAATACCAATTCGTCATGCATTAACTGACGCAGTGACGGGGGTGTGTAGCGAAGGTAAGCTAGTCACTAATTAACGTTTGAGAATCTACATCACGTAATTTTATGTCCTTTCTGGACATTGCGATATTTCCATTTCTGGCATAAGGTACGCCGCGTCTCTCCCTACCTTCATCCAATTCATACACTGTCACATAAAGAGGTGAATTTAAGAGGCGTGTTCAGAATCGATTCAGGTACTTTTATTTCATACCCCATGAGAAATCTAAGATCCTAATATCTAAACATCTCCAGCCATTTCTCAAGGTTCCTCGGATTTTAGTTAATTGCTTAATTTTTCACTATTTCACAGGGTATTCCCTTTGAGATAGTGATGAAATGCTTTCTATTTTCTCTCGTATTTTTCATTTTAAACTTTCATTTAGAAACTTGATCTTACTCTCCAGCTTATCGATTTAACTATTGCTTAATTAACTACAGTTTACAATTTGAATGGCATGGCGTTTTGACATTTGGAGTGTTCTCAACTACACTGTGAGTTTGCTCAAGGCAGAGATTATAAATTTTCATTCCTGTTTGAGTCTCCCAGTCTCAAACACAATTGGTATGTGCAAAATAGGCACTTAATGAGTGGACGCATGATAGATTTGTCTCTCTCTCCACCAAGCACACGAGAACTCCTGTTCACGTACCCGTCAAAAGCCATCGTCGCCATATGTACTACTCACCACGTGCATCATTCCTGGGCTATTTCAAGCTTCTTCCTTCCATGGGTCTGAATCACTTCTGCATCATGTGATGGGACCTGGGAATGGAAAATAGTTTTAGCATTGGCCCAAGCAGAATATGAACGTAATTTCCTGGAAGCGAAAGGCTGTATCTCAAGGCTAAATGCCAATGACATTATTTTGGGGGTTTGAGCATTATCTCAGCCACTTTTCTCTACTAATTTATAGATTATAAAAGTGTAGTGTGAGAAAGAGCACTGGCCCATTGCCTCATCTTGTGAGATGTCACCCTGTGTCTAGAGTCACGTGACCTGATAACAGCCACAGAAGTCCTAGAGCTAGTATCGCTAGACTCTAGCACATGACTATTTCTCCACATGTACGGTCTCCTGAGAGCTGGATGCCACTTCTCTTGCTGACGTGTTCTGCGCGTGACGTCCCAGCACGATGGCTATCGTAAAACACACGATCTCGCGTTTCTTTGCTGGGCTTCCGCTGTGCAGCGCTCAACTTCAGGAAGATGAGTCTAGTAATTTGGCCGGACAACTAAGTGTTCCTGTGTCTTAAAAAATGCTGGATCCTGGGCAGCAAAAGCAAGCAAGGAACGTTCTCATATTCCCCCCTCCCGCTTTCTGTAAGAAGAGAGTGAAGTAAGAAAGTAGAATGTACTGATCAAAACCATCTGCCCAGGGGGACCAAGGGGCCCCTCGGATTCCTCCACCAGCGACCGAGACGAGGAGGCCCATTTATTAAACGAATAGTAAGACTCGTTAACGGAAGTATTGCAATATCTAATTTTCATGGTAACACGCCCAAAGGTGATAAGGTGTTGAACGTCATTAGCTAATTGTTTAACTTAGTACTTATAAAACGCTGTCACTTAGCCAGAAATTCAGTATTTATCATGTATATTTTTTCCTTATTTACTGTCACATTTTAACGAATCCCACATCGTATCCTTAGACTTGTTCACATTGAAAAAAGGGTGGGGTGGGGACTTCTATTCCTTTACTTAACCTCTTTCCCGAGGTTCATCAGCTGAGAATTCTTTTCCGTTAGATCAATGGCAAAATAATCATCTATAGTCGTTTGTTTGAGCAATAATCTGAAGCTCTTTCTTGAAAATGGCCCGTCGTGTGCACAGGAGACTTCGAGCAGGTTTTAACCGCATCGTCATGGATTCCGATGTTCTGTGGGCCAAGCCAGCACCGAGCCCGCTGGGCACAGGCGGCAC
>NW_011889190.1:473886-478013 GCF_000151845.1 Pteropus vampyrus
CTCTTGTCACATGAGATAAGCAGCGTTGCTATGAATAAAGTTATTTTTATGGAAAAGCGCCCCCAAAGAACACTCGCAATAGTAGCACTCATCCAACGATCGCTTCCTACCGTCCCTGAGCGTATTTTCCAATGAAATCCAGCACGTGCCTGGGGTCCAGCCGCGCGCCCCCGCCAGAAGGCATGAATGGCCTCTGGGCCACAGTCGGTCTGCAGACGGCTTTGGTTGGGCTCCGTGGCACGTTTTTAAGGAATGCGTCACTTCCGGAGCACAGGTAACGCTGGCTTATCGCTCCCACCATCGACCATGAACTGGGGGGCTGGGGCTGCAGCCTCAGACTCCGGCTTGCTCACCTGAGCCAGCCCATGACACACACCTGTCACCTGCTTTGTCCTTCCAGACATTTGTGTCTAAGAAGTAATCGAAAGTGTGTCATCCGAAAGGGGCCGCGTTTTTTCCCTTTTCCCAGCAGTTTGTCCTTCCTAATTATATTTGGAATGCGTTAAGTATTAAAGATTACATTCCCCAAGCACACACCCCTGCAGAAATGGATCACATTCTGCATAGTGGGAATAGGCTAATATTTAAATTTTATGCACTGTGAAGATCATTTACACATATCTCATTGAGAATTTACGGCATTTGACATTCTAAAATGTCCTTAGCTTAATGGATGAATAAAATCCAAATATTCTATTAACGAATACATCTAAAAGAATTTGCCATTTTATTTTGGTACTATACAGAAAGAAGCAAACCTAAAAACTACCTCGTCTAAAAAGCTACCTTGTTTTATAAATAGGTTAATATTTGTTGTATATGTCATTCTGCTATCAACTAATGGAAAATATGCTGAAAGTTTTAAGGCATTGGCACACCCAAAAGTCAGTTAATATGCAGCTGTCTTTCCAATCCCCAATTTAATTTCACCCTCATCTCCATTTTAACATCAAATCCTGGGAATCTTCAGTTCAGACACCTTTGCAGGTGCTACACATAACTAACCTTTCAATAAGATTAACTGCCAGACTGTGACATTTGATGTGTGATAATGCAAGGCTCTGTGAATTTTAAATGATTCTGCAGATGATGCTGAGATACAATGAAGCCTTCTTAAAGCACAATTTAAGGACCAGCCACTAGCAAAGACTAA
Source organism: Pteropus vampyrus (assembly GCF_000151845.1). Classification (NCBI taxonomy): domain Eukaryota; kingdom Metazoa; phylum Chordata; class Mammalia; order Chiroptera; family Pteropodidae; genus Pteropus; species Pteropus vampyrus. The sequence goes on from NW_011889190.1 coordinate 475,040, forward strand.
TTGCGGAAACTTTTAAAGACATAAGCATAAAAGAGTTAACTTGTAGAGGAGAGTCAGACATTGGGACATTTAGCCCGGGGTGTTTTAAATGAAAGAGCCTCTGCAGATGAGGTGACTAATCGCCACCGCTACCTCGCACTGCACACCTACAGGGCAAGGGAACGTGGTGCCATGATTTTCCTTTAAACACCGAAAAAGTCATCATAACAAGACTAAAACTAGCAAAAACGTACCGAAAATAATTTTTATGTGCTATCGTGAGTGCTCTGCGTATATTAATTCCATTCTTATAATTACCCAATCATTTAGCTTCTTCCGAATGTCATTTCAGAGATGACAAACTTGACACCCGTGAAGTTTAAATAACGGGGTCAAAGGTGTGTGTCGGAGGACGTCATCAAGAGGACGGGATCAGTTGGTACAAGAGCTGGACCCCGGCACTCGTGGGCTGCTCACCCCTTCCCTGTCCTGGGAATGTATGGTCCACCCACCCACTGTTCCCACAGCCAGAGGGAGGTGTCGCTGAGGCCACGTGGAAAGTACGGATAACTGGACCCGGCTTCTGTAAACCAGCAAGGCTCTGGCGCAAGGATTCCCTCATCCTGTGGTCGCCCAAGACAAGCCTCCCATGTGGGTTTGGTGGTTTATTAAACCTGCCACCTGCCAGTCCGATATGGCTGCCTTCCTCCGGTCTCCCCTTACCCTCCCCCTGCACGGCTGCCAATTTGCCACCAGCCACTGGCGAGCCGGCCGGGACATCAAAGAAACGAGTGCTGGAAAACAGGCAGCCAAGGGTAGCGTTTGTGTATTTCATCATTTCGTGGGTAGGATATGGTCTGTGCACAAAACTGCATGAGAAAATGTGTCATGTTCATTAATCCAAACTTTGCAAGTAAAAAGAAGGATGTGTTTGATTCTTACAGCTAAGGACAATAAATACTTCTCCTAATTGTCCCCTTGTTATAATTTGTGCCACCGAAGAATATTTTTAGTCAAAAAATAATTCACACCCTTTAAAGTCACCCTTGTAAAGTGTATAGTTCATAGAAAAACATTTTTAAACAAAAAAAAAAGCAATGACTTGGTCGTTTATCAGTACCTTTTCTTGTTGAGAAAGGTGTTCTTCAAGACCAGTGTTACTGCTTTCATGGTTTTCCACTGACTACTTTCCAGCACCTCCTTTGTTAATTCTGCTTTTCAAGAAATTGACTATGTATCATGCTTTTGTTATTATATACAATATATAAATGAATATCTGTGTAGCATTCTTATTTTTAATATTCATTGTTATTCATTATACATTCTTATGCATGGAATCACTGTCTCAAAACCATATACATTTTTAACCTAAGTTAAAAATATCTTGAATTTTTAGATTTCATTTTTAAAATCGCCAGAAGCTTCCAAGAAAAAAAAAATAACAAAAAATATAAAATAGATGAACTTATATTAGAAATATGAATTGCTGTTGATTATTTTGACTAATGATGTTGAGTTCCTTTTGTTTTGAGCTGTTTGGCCATTCATATATCTTCTCTTTTGAAGTGTGTGTTCGAGTTTTTTTCTCATTATTTTTAACTGGGTTTTTTCCCTGTTCATTGTTGATGCGAAGGGGTTTCTTGGCCGTATGCATATTTCTTTGTCAGATAGATGAACTGGGGTCAAGTCTACAATCAACACTTTCTCTTAAAGGTTTGGTCAACCCCCGCCCTGTCCCCTGCACCGCCTGCCACAGGGAACGATATTAGAAATTAAGTTCTAGAAACTAGATGTGCTTATTGTTATCGCAATTTCGTTTCATCTAGACTTGTCTGTGTAAAGGGCTAGGAAATGTTTATATTATATAAATTACAAACGTACATTATCACTGCTGATTCCATTTTAGCAACAGAGTTTTACTTGCACTCCCCTAATGAAAAAAAAAACAAACTGGTTCCAAAGCAAAATGATGTATTTATTCATCGCTCTATTACTTAATTCATACAAAATATCTTCAAAATGAATGTATTCATTTCCTCCACCAACAACAAACCTCCTAAAGTTCAAACTTTCTTTTCAGAGAACCTGAGGCTAGACTCCAGTCTAATGTAGCTTGAAATATTCTTTTTTCTTGTGTGCTTATGTTACACATATGTATTCATTTTTCTGTTTGTATTAATTTCAGGAGTTCCTCTTTTTTGCATTTGAATTTTTGAAAACGTATTTTTGAAAACGTAAACGTTTCCATCGTTTTGAAGTCAACACAATGTAAGAAGGCGGACTACCTACAGGAAGCCCCACACCCATCCTGTGTCTTCTGCATCGTTCTCGCCTTCCCGCCCACAGGCGACGATTGCAATTAGTTTTCATTTTGTTTGATATTTTAAAGCAAGCAATACGCATGTATATATCCATATATACCTATACATGTTATGTATGTACACGTATGTATACGGTCTTGCCTTTTTTCCACAGAAGGCGGCCCACTCTGTAGACGTCTTTATAGCTCGCTCTTGCTTTATTTGGTGTCGTACGACGGGAACCACTCCTAATCAGATCGTACAGGGAGACATCCTCACACATTTTCTTCATGGCTGCAGTGCTCTGCTGTGTGGGTGACCCACAGCCACTCGACCATGCTTTCGTGGAAGGGTTTCTCCACTGCTGTAGTATCAAAAATAATACGACGATGAACAAAGTTCTTTCGTTTTTGTGTACTTATTCTTTTATACTAATCAATATCTTTATTTTAAAAAGTGGCATTCGTACTATTCTCAAGAGCCCAGAATACCTTGAAAATCATCCCATTGCTGTACATGCAATCGACGTCACACGTTGAAGTTTGTTTGAAATAAAGTAAAAATATATAATGTGGGTAAAATCGGTCATAGTACTAGAAACTAACTTGCTATTGACTGCGTTTCACATATGCAGACTCTCATATCCAACTATTCAACAGTTAAACACATTTCTCCCCTAGTCCACTAAGAAATTT
>NW_011889190.1:482049-484472 GCF_000151845.1 Pteropus vampyrus
GGAGGTAGGGTTTCCTTTACAGCATGAGATCGCTGTGCTAATGGCCTGAAGTGGCCCCAGCGGCTCAGGGCTCCAGCTGACCCGGCGGCTCCCAGAGACTGATGCTGCTTTTCCGCAGCCTCCACACTGCTGACACTCCGGGCTGGGTCACCGTGGTCGGGGCTGGCCCGTGCATTTCAGTATGTGTAGCACCCACTGGATGCCAGGAGCAACCTCACCCCAGTTGTGACAAACATCAGAAACTGTCTTCAGACATGGCCAAGCGTCCCCTCGAAGGCAAAATTACTCACAGTTGAGGACCTTTGTTTTATACTTTTCTAATCAGGTGGTTATTAAATATTCGTTGAATTTACAAAAGGGCAAAAGGTGTTCGAGAAATAATGTACCGAACCTGACATAATCTGAAGTACGAAACTAATTGCAGGGGAACTTTTATTATAGAGACTGCAAGCAACAAAAGCAGCGGGCAATGCTTATAATGATTTGTTCAAGAAGGCGCTCACAGAAACAGAAAATAGTACTTTTTTTTAAATGTATAGAAGCAGCTCAGGTCAGTATGGTTCAAGAGAGGTCTAAGCCGAACGAAAGGATTTAAAGAGGTTTTATGAGGAGTATATAAGGTGGTTAAAATTTATCGTACAAACTTCCAGTTATAAGATAAATACACCGTGAGGATGTGATGTAAAACATGGCGACTATAGTTAATAATACTTTATGATGTATTTGGAAGTTTCTAAAAAAGTAGATCTTAAAAGTTCCCATCGCAAGAAAAGAAATGGTAACTGTAGAGGACAGAAGTTAACTTATTGTGGTGATCATTTCACAATTTATGACAAAGAGCGAATCATTATGTTGTACACCTGAAACTAATATAATGTTATATGTCGGTTACATCTCTATTAGAAAAAGCTGTTTTATTAACTTAATATGTACTTCCAAGTGAAAAACCTCAATATTTATTAGATTCGTGTGCAGAAATGGTTATATAACCATTAGTTTGAAAAATGTATTTGTGATTTTATTGAGATTATATACTGTCATGCAACTAAGATTCAATTATTTTATCTGTTTTTTTGTTTTAGTAGAAGACTTACTAAATTGGAATGTGCAACACCGAACCTCTTAACTAATTGTTCTGTAAATGAGATTATGCAAGCATTCTCCCAATTTACTTTAGTTTGTTTTTTATTTGCTCTATTTTTTCAGCAGGAGAATTGTTTTTCTGATTAAAGAGCTTCTGCAGAAAATGATAAACAAAGTACTGTCTTTTATCTTGTTAGAACTCTTAGATGAGAGATTGAGAAAAATACATCAGGAATACCACCTGGGGTAACCTGAATTGAATCTTAGTTGGCTGAGAATTTTGACTAATTTATTCCCCCATTCCACCTGCATGATGGATTCAGCGTTGACAATCCATTGACTTTCTTGTAAGTCAGTGCCAGAGAGAGGAATAATTGCTATCAGATAAAATTCCACCATGGTACTGTAATAAGATATTTGTTATGAATATCATACAAATGCATGTTGACTATAAAACTCTTTTAAATGAGTTGAATGATCATTTTATAAGAAAGACAGATTCATTTAATTTGAGCCCTGCTTGGGGAAAGTCAATACAGAGATTGCCAATATAAGCAATTACATGTTAAAAGGAATTTATGCAGTCCATTTGAGTGTAGATCTTGCTTTTCAATTTTTTTTTTGCATAATTGCAAATGATTACATTCCAATGAGGCCAACCGTGCTGCAAGTCCTAGGAAATACCAGCGCTTCTCATCACCAACATGTTAGAATGAAAACTTCGAGTCGAAAGTATCGGATGGCAGTAACGGACCCGAAAGATAAAAAGGACGGTAAGAAAAAATGTTCGCGCTTCTAGCTTGACAGAGAATCGCATTTACTTGATTGAATGAGTATTCCTATTTTAAAAAGAAGGTTCTATAACTTATTACATATTTCTTTAATTTCCTATCAGGACATTCTTCTATGCCTTGAGTCACTCATGTCACATTTTCTTCTTCTTGTGTTCTTCTTGATTATATATATATAAAAAAAAGGAATTACTACAGTCTAGTTCATATGTTAGAGGGCTTCTGGAATGTTGATGTATGCTTTAACGTGTAGAATAAGTTATTTAAATCCTATAACTTTTCATTCACTGAGGGGCACGAATTTGTATTCAATAATTGTTGGCCTGAATTCTAATTTTATTCATTCAGTAAGTGTACCAACTCCCCTAGAGGTTCTAATATAGAAATTATACACACACAAAAAAAACGTTTGAAAAGCAAGATCTGCAGTTAGATGTATCGAACTATAACAACATGAATAAGGTGGCACTCTCTGATTCCCGAATTCCTCACAGCCTGGGAGAAGAAAACATACACAGAAAGATGCCTGCAATTCTGCGTGACCGCGTC
>NW_011889190.1:485450-487166 GCF_000151845.1 Pteropus vampyrus
CTAAGTTCTCAGATGGGAGGCAGAGGCCGAGTCAAATTCAAATGAAGATTCACTCTCTTTTGTAGCATCGCGAGTTTTTTATTCAAAAGATTAAAGGTACGTTTTCGAAAGTTTCTTTTTCTCCTGTGGTCTTATTCGTTCAGAAATGGCAAAATATCACTGTATTTGGTTCCTATATGCAAATGCAAACGGTAAAACCTTGTCAAGGAGCATATTGTTATGCGGTATTTGGAAGTTTTTGAAGGGTATGAGAGGTTAAGGAAATGACTAAATCTTCGACTCCCTTAAATAACAAATGTCTAATAATTTAAACTCCTTTTATTACGTGGACCGTTTTGTTGACTTCTGGTATTTGTGGAGCATATAGCTAATAAGGTCAGAGGAACTTGAAGAATTTTCGTATTCATATTGAACGTAAATTGCAAAAAAAGTCTGGAAAGGCACTGATGTACATTATCACCACATTAACTACAGATGATATTTTTATATTTAGCTTGTTGTTTTATCGCTTACGATAAATTTAAAATCAAAATATTTTTATAGAAAAACTATCAATGTATATAAAATGACAAGCATTAGTCACCTGGTCTGAAGTTTATGGAACAGGGCTGGAAAGAGTAAGGAGGTATGATGCGATCTTCTTTCTAGCTAGGGGGGAAAAGCCAAAATTCATGATTTAAGTCAACAGTTCTGAAAGTGATCCAAATAGACAGTTGCTCCCAAAGAAGAGAAAACCGTGGTTGACCTGAAATCTAGATGCACATTATTCTGCTTAGTTTGGCCCTTTTCCAGCTGTCAAAGGCGCTAATGCAATTGGCACCCGCAATTCAAGATGTTCTCATATCTGGTTATCTCCTGTTTGGATGAAGTTCTAGTTTCTTCTCTCTGGCATACACAGCAGAAATAGAATGAATATGAGGCAATTATCCAATCCATTATATGAATATAAGCGAGTGATTCAAATATAATTTAGAAAACTAAGGCCCTGAGTAAGAAATAGTGTCATAGATTTGTGAGTATTTGTTCAAATATATTATTCAACTCTCCAATCTCTTTCTTAATTTAATATAGCCTGGGGAAAATTAGAAATTGTTTGGTTGAGGATACTGTATAGCAATAACCCTGTGTTCTAATTCTGAAATATTACACTAAAGAAATTAAAGAGACATAAGAAAATACAAGGCTATTTCTGGATTATTATTTTCTGCAATAAATTTTTGCAAACAACCTGAGATTTCAGCAGTGGGAGAATGGTTCTGTTATGATATATTTGAATGACGGAATACTTATGCAGCCATCACACCGCATAGTTTTAAAAATAGTTCAGACTTGACAATATGCTCATGGAATAACATTAAATGCAAACAGGAAACACGATCTGATCCAAAATTTTTAAAAGAAAACTCTGAGTGTGGGCATATATGTGTGCACATTTAAATTCAATTATTTTCTGAAAAAAAAAATATACCAAACCGTTATCTGTAGTTGATGTGATTCCAGGTGATTTTCTTTTTTTTAATTTATTTTTGAGTACTAGCCACGCTTTTTAAAATTATCATAGAACGCTTTAAAATAGAATGAATTTTTAACAGAACGGAGATGTGTGATGATGTTTCAATGATTTATTCCACAGAAACATTCAAAAGCCCTATATAATACTAAAGAGTAAGAATATCTTGTATATACATTGTCTAATGCTAGGGCAGCTGTATAAAT
>NW_011889190.1:487216-490544 GCF_000151845.1 Pteropus vampyrus
ATATCTGGTTATCTCCTGTTTGGATGAAGTTCTAGTTTCTTCTCTCTGGCATACACAGCAGAAATAGAATGAATATGAGGCAATTATCCAATCCATTATATGAATATAAGCGAGTGATTCAAATATAATTTAGAAAACTAAGGCCCTGAGTAAGAAATAGTGTCATAGATTTGTGAGTATTTGTTCAAATATATTATTCAACTCTCCAATCTCTTTCTTAATTTAATATAGCCTGGGGAAAATTAGAAATTGTTTGGTTGAGGATACTGTATAGCAATAACCCTGTGTTCTAATTCTGAAATATTACACTAAAGAAATTAAAGAGACATAAGAAAATACAAGGCTATTTCTGGATTATTATTTTCTGCAATAAATTTTTGCAAACAACCTGAGATTTCAGCAGTGGGAGAATGGTTCTGTTATGATATATTTGAATGACGGAATACTTATGCAGCCATCACACCGCATAGTTTTAAAAATAGTTCAGACTTGACAATATGCTCATGGAATAACATTAAATGCAAACAGGAAACACGATCTGATCCAAAATTTTTAAAAGAAAACTCTGAGTGTGGGCATATATGTGTGCACATTTAAATTCAATTATTTTCTGAAAAAAAAAATATACCAAACCGTTATCTGTAGTTGATGTGATTCCAGGTGATTTTTTTTTTTAATTTATTTTTGAGTACTAGCCACGCTTTTTAAAATTATCATAGAACGCTTTAAAATAGAATGAATTTTTAACAGAACGGAGATGTGTGATGATGTTTCAATGATTTATTCCACAGAAACATTCAAAAGCCCTATATAATACTAAAGAGTAAGAATATCTTGTATATACATTGTCTAATGCTAGGGCAGCTGTATAAATTATTTTCTAAGATGAGACAGTTTTGAACGTAGAAGAGGACATGGTTAACAAATATTCTGGAACCAAAAAGAAGTAAATTATTATTATCTGACACAAAAATTTTTCTAGAAATTTCATTTCAGCTGGCTTTCCAGGGTAGTATAAAAATATATCCTTTGGTGGCATACAACAAATTAAAATGTGAGTCACTTAAGAAAATAATTTCGCTGCATCTGGCCCTCATTAATAGGGTCACCAGTTAGGAGAAAAAGCTCAGAGCCTCTGAGAAGGAACTCCCGAATCCCAGTCCGAGAGCAGTCAGCCTGGAGGAGAGCGCGGTCGGAGTGGCACCCCAGACCTGTGTCCCCGACAAGTTTTGTAGCCCACATAGGTCAGAAAATGTCTGGGCCTCCCTGCTTGCCCAGTAAGTCGCTATAGCGCACCAGTCGTCTAAAGAAATGTGCAATGACGTGTAATGATGACCCTCTTTCTAAACGGAACCCTGCAAAGCACACTGGTTTCATCACCGTGCCTTAGGTCTCGTGAACTCATCTGTGCAAGTGAAAAGCCGACTGTCCCCACGCAGTGCTGGACAAATGAAAGCCTTCTCTCATGCTAAACCTAGCTTCTGGGGACTCTCACGTTTTACTATTTACTACTCTCGGATTTAAACTTTTTATATTATTTCATTATAAGAGCTATAGCTTATATTTTACAATAAAAAAATAAAGAAAAGTCTCCTTGGTATTTACCCAAATGACTTGAAAATATACGTCCGCAAAGAAACCCGAACACAGGTGTTTCGAACAGCTTCGTGCGTAATTGCCCGAACCTCAACGTGACTAACGTGTTCTTCGTCTACAAATGGAAAAATGAAGAGAGGCTCCTCTGCGAAATGGACTATTATTTAACAGTCTAAAGACATGAGCTATTGTCCCCCCAAAATGTATGGAGAAAGCTTAATGCACGTCGCTAAGTCAAAGAAGGCAGTCTGAACGATTCCAACGGCCGAACACTCTAGAACGGGCGGGACCGTGGAGACGGGGGAGGGAAGAGCGGCTGCTGGAGGTGACGGGGAGGGAGGGAGGAGCAGGTGGGGTGCAGGGCGTGTTCAGAGCAGTGGTCGATTCTGTACTGTGCCGCTGTGGTGGACACGTGTCATTGCGCCTTTGCCGAAACTCACAGGATGCTCCACGCAACACAAAACGTGAACTCTGATGGCGACTGCGGATTTCGGTCAGTGATCATAATCGAGTGTCAGCACTGGCTCATCAGCTGTAATCTAGGGCCCACACCAACGCAAGGAATCAACGCCAGGGGAGTCTGTGGCCAGGAGTGCTCACATGGAAACTCTCTCTGTTTGCGCTCAATTTTCCCATAAACCAACAGCTGCTCTAATAGATAAATAGATACGAGAAGAAGGGAGAAACGGGAAGGAGAATGAGAAAGGACCACATCGTGTCCCTGATGTCGTATGACAAGTAATTTTCGACCTAAAAATAATCCATATTTTTATATTTATCTTATCGTAATAGTTTTTAGCTCACTTTCTATCATCCAGAAAAAAAGTCATAGTATCTTCAAACAAAGGTAACTCAATGTTCTGTTTACGCTTCGAGTTTATCTTTTCTTTTTCTCCCTTTTCCCCCTTATTTCCTTGTGTCTTTTATTCCTTTCTTTCCTTCCTTCCTTCCCTCCTTGTTTTTGCCACATTTCATCTTCCTTCTTGTAGAATGATGTTAAAATAGCGATGACAGAGATCACCTTTTTTCGTTGTCGTTTAATGGCACTTTAGGGACACGAGGATAGGGGATATACTGGGATTGCAGGTTGGGCTTTAGGTTTAGTGTGTTATGATATTCTATATAATATTTATCAATATTAGATGTGTTACATGCTGCCTCAATGGCCGGTAGCAAGGGAGTTTAAGTCAGAAGTATCAGAAAGTAGTGCATTAGCAGGACATTAGGACAAAGTATTATTTTCATGTGGATGTTAAAGAAATCATTTTTATAGAAAAAAAGAGCAAACGTGCACGAGGAGGGCTGCGTTATACGAAGGTAGGACATACGATCATAGCTGCCATAGTGACTTTCTATTAAGTAATATATAACTTAGAGCTGGGCGCCAGAGAGAGAAACCAGTGGCTGGTAAAACTAAGGGCTGGACTTGAACATCCATTCGTGAGCAAATACGCCTGCCTCCGACAGAGCACTCTGAGCCGAGAAAGACACCGAAGGGGTGGTTACCGTTGGTCGGAGGGAGGAAAGGCAGACTCTGACCTCAGCTCCAGCAGGTCGGGGGTTCTGCCAATGAGTCTACACGGGGACCGTACTGCTGAAAAGATGGAAAGCGTTTTTTGAGGAGAAGCAAAACAATTCTTTAAGCGGCTACTTTCTAAGGCACGGTGGTTCCAGACCCATATCAGGGAGCGGTGGATCAAAAGTGAGAGCCTGCCCCCGGTGACATGCGCCG
>NW_011889190.1:493389-495904 GCF_000151845.1 Pteropus vampyrus
TGCTGCCTCAATGGCCGGTAGCAAGGGAGTTTAAGTCAGAAGTATCAGAAAGTAGTGCATTAGCAGGACATTAGGACAAAGTATTATTTTCATGTGGATGTTAAAGAAATCATTTTTATAGAAAAAAAGAGCAAACGTGCACGAGGAGGGCTGCGTTATACGAAGGTAGGACATACGATCATAGCTGCCATAGTGACTTTCTATTAAGTAATATATAACTTAGAGCTGGGCGCCAGAGAGAGAAACCAGTGGCTGGTAAAACTAAGGGCTGGACTTGAACATCCATTCGTGAGCAAATACGCCTGCCTCCGACAGAGCACTCTGAGCCGAGAAAGACACCGAAGGGGTGGTTACCGTTGGTCGGAGGGAGGAAAGGCAGACTCTGACCTCAGCTCCAGCAGGTCGGGGGTTCTGCCAATGAGTCTACACGGGGACCGTACTGCTGAAAAGATGGAAAGCGTTTTTTGAGGAGAAGCAAAACAATTCTTTAAGCGGCTGCTTTCTAAGGCACGGTGGTTCCAGACCCATATCAGGGAGCGGTGGATCAAAAGTGAGAGCCTGCCCCCGGTGACATGCGCCGCGGAAGACCCGCAGGTCCTGATCGGCTAAAAGACGTGGTAAAATAGAAATACAGGTCGAACGTAATCAAATGCTTTTTCAATGTAAGTCGAGATAATCTTTCGATTTTAATCTATCGAAGCACAACATTATATCCATATGATTTTGCTCAAGTTCAATCACCTTTGCATTTCTCGAACAAACTTATTCATGGAGTATTTTTAAAAACATGCTGCTAATTTAATTTTGTTTATGTTTTACATCTCTTATAGATGAAGTATATTCATGACCTTTTCTCTGCTCCCTTTGTGTGTGGCTAAGCTGATGAGAGAGATGAATATAAGAGCTTTCTCTCTTTTCTATGCTGTTTACCAGTTGAAATAGAGCTACCAGGCCTCACAGATTTGATACATCTTGAATGTAAAACCGTCAGATTACAATTTCTCTCCACTCCTGTGGAGGAGGAAGATACTTTCTTGTGCTTACCAACCATCTCTATAACACCTTCTAGAATATTTTGGGGGAATTAATATCCTGCTCACTCACAATCTTCCCTTTTTGCAAATCAAGAATTGGGGGTTACCTACTCATTCGATTTTTAGTTTTGTTATTCATCCATTCACTGACTGGTTTATTCATTCACTTCCAGAGAGCACTCCCGAGTCAGTCAACATGTAACTGAGATCTGTAAAAATCAGCACGTTTATCAAGCTTTCAATGCTGAACACGTTCCGAACCGTAGATTTAAGTTTGTTCAATGGTTTTAGCTTAAAATTTGCCTTGGGAATTGAATTTTTTTCCTTTTTCTTTTGTCTCGAAGAATATTTTAATCGGTCTCTTCCCACACGGAACTCTCTGGTTCATCCTACAGTGACATAGAAGTAAAATATTACTTCCGACAGGAAAAGGAAGCATTTGGCCCTGAAGATATCACCTTTATTAACAATGAATAGGACCTAAAACAAACAAAAACATGAAAAAATGCCACCGTACTGATGGCTTTTTCAAAGTGTCCACCAAAGAGAGGACAACTAGAAGCTTGAATGTTGGGGCCTTTGATACTCAGATTCTACTATGAGGCAAGACTCTAGAAACTTCTGGACTTGTAGTAGCATATAATAAGAGGAAAAAAGAAGCAAGCAGAGGTAGAAACTATAATTAATTGAAAGGGCTATGAAATACATGGATTTTTAAGAAGCGTCTACTGAAACGTTGTTTGCAGACTTTTTTATTTGATGCTGTCCGAGTAACAGGTTAACAGGAAGAGCAGAAAGTGGGAAAGGAAGCCGCTCATGAGACTCGTCACACTTGTTTCTGTTTCTTGCACACACGCACGTGCACGCACACACACCCGTGTGTCTCAGACACTTGCGCGCCCCAGCCCAATCCTCTAAAATGAAAAGGAAAAGTTACGCAGAATCCAGACACTCATGCCCATAGCGGGACCCAAACGCCATCACACCTGCAGCTGTCGCCTCGCGCTGGCGTGGACGCGGTCGGCGTTCGTTCATAAAGTGCAGAATTTCCTTGGTAACGATGTGTGAGTGGGATGTCGGTGTGGTAACATTTTTGATGGAAATTAGCAACAGCAAAGTGGGACAAGGAAAGCTGAGGTGAATGTCACATCTCTACATCACCCCTTTAAGGGTCCTCTTTAAGGACACATGTCTGCGTGTCCTCTTTTTGCCGATGTTTAATTATAATGATGTCACGCAAGGTGGTTTGGGGAGTCTTTTCATGGTGCCTTTGACAGTCTTTCAGCCAGCAAAACATCTTGTGGTGGTTGAACTTTTGCAAAATTAATTGCTCCACACAATTAGCATTGGGCCTCTTGGGATATGGGCAAGGTCTTTATTTTATAATTCAAGGTGGATTTTAATAAGACATGTTATTTTTGTACTGTTTAGGATAATTATGATTCCGGATGCATATAAGACATTTTTTTATTGCATGAGAC
>NW_011889190.1:495954-502903 GCF_000151845.1 Pteropus vampyrus
TCACACCTGCAGCTGTCGCCTCACGCTGGCGTGGACGCGGTCGGCGTTCGTTCATAAAGTGCAGAATTTCCTTGGTAACGATGTGTGAGTGGGATGTCGGTGTGGTAACATTTTTGATGGAAATTAGCAACAGCAAAGTGGGACAAGGAAAGCTGAGGTGAATGTCACATCTCTACATCACCCCTTTAAGGGTCCTCTTTAAGGACACATGTCTGCGTGTCCTCTTTTTGCCGATGTTTAATTATAATGATGTCACGCAAGGTGGTTTGGGGAGTCTTTTCATGGTGCCTTTGACAGTCTTTCAGCCAGCAAAACATCTTGTGGTGGTTGAACTTTTGCAAAATTAATTGCTCCACACAATTAGCATTGGGCCTCTTGGGATATGGGCAAGGTCTTTATTTTATAATTCAAGGTGGATTTTAATAAGACATGTTATTTTTGTACTGTTTAGGATAATTATGATTCCGGATGCATATAAGACATTTTTTTATTGCATGAGACATCAAGGCAATACCTTAAGCATCTTTCTGTTCTGTATTAATTTATTTTTAAAAACAATGTATCTTTAGCAAGCATGACAAAATGTCCACATAAGAACCATGTCAGGTCAACCTATGGTTATAAACACTCATAAGAAATTCCACAGATCATTTAAAAACTCTTTTCCAAAGTCATTATGATATCATTTGGCAGGATGAATTCTTTGCCCAAGGTTATCTTTAAAGACGAGATTTCATTCCCTGGTATTTATCCATCGGTTCTAGCGAAGCCAGGGGAAAAAAGCAAGTCTGAGATTAAATATTTTTAAAGGGCAATCTAAACATGGCCAGTAAAAGAGCTGGCTGTTCTTGTATGTCACAGTACACAGAGACCAAAGTGTCCAAAGTGTTCATGGGAAAAATGACTGTCTGCCAAAAACACGGGTTCAGTGGAAAACGGTACCGCACAATGAAATCCTGGGGTGGGAAACCTGTGAGGAGTCTCGGAGACCTCCCTGTCTGACTCTCGCGTTACACAGGAGAAGCTTTTGTAGTTAATCATCATCGCTGGAGACAATAATTGACATCGTCACGATCAGAAGATGAGAAGGCGAATCTCCAGGCTCTTATTGCAATTCGCTTCCCAATTCGCTTCCCAATTCGCTCCCCATTATATTAGCGCACGACCTGTTTTGATTTAGGGTCGGGACAAGCATTTGAGCCAAACGGTGGAAGACTGGACAGGACTGCGGACACCCTCCCCTCTCCTGATGCTTCTTGTCACTTCTCCAGCTGACACGCCGCGAGTGCTCTGTGCGTGTCCACGATTATGCCATCATCACGATGTATTACTCGACCCCGAGCTGCTCCCGGAAGGACAGGGCTCTACTAGTGTCTAAACTGACCGTAGAGACAGGACATTTCAGCCCCTCCGAAAAGTACGGGTTGGGTTAAGCTCTGCGGGTCTCTAGCTGGATCTCGTCTGGCAGGATGACGTGTTGCATGCGATGCAGCCTCTCTCTGAAATCCCTCCAACCTCATCCACAGACTTGCTGCTTTTTATTTTACTATTGCGTTTGGAACAACTGAACAGCCTTTCGTTTTCGATGGATGCTCGCCTCACCAACGCAGTGCGTTAAACAGTTCTTTTCTCCGCAAACACCTCAAATCACAGGATTAACTTGTGATTTAGAAACGCCTTGCCTCCCCTGAAACTCACAACGCGGTTACCCCGATGGCATTTGGTAAACAAAAGTGTTTCGGTGGTGGTCTTGAACGTAATGCATTCTGGAACCAGAGAGACAAACCCCTGTTTTGGAAAATAGGGCATTTAACACGTATCTGCAGAGGGGGAGTAGCTGGCATTCAAGCGTAATAGGACAGAAACGGTCACAGTAAAAATTCACCCTAAGAAGCCTGTGGAAGAGAGTCTAATTCTAACTCACGTTTGAAATCTCTATTCGATCTCCTTTAAAGAAATCTGACTTGAGGTCTCTTTTATCGGAGAAAGAAAACATGCTTTAATTGGGAACGAAGCCCACTGATCTCAAATCTTACTTGAGATTCACGATCTGAATCTCTGAGTAACACAGGTGGCTCCACAGTCTTTGAAGGGAATCACCCTTCCCCACCAACAGAGGCGCCACAGTTAGTTCTTAGCATACAGGTAGGTCCCAGTTTGTGGTCGGGGGCAGGAGAGCATAAGGGGGAAGAAAAATGTGGCCTCTGGTTAGACCACCTGCTGGGTCTCCTGAGCCCCGGACGGGGTAACCTGGTCTCCCCGTGCCTTCTGCCCTGGGTAGTTGAGAGGGTCAAACGAGAGAGTGAGCATGAATTTCTTGGAACAGTGGGTGGTCACTGGAAAGCATTCAATAAGCGATCGCTGTTTTTCTAGATTTGAAATCCTGTATATATAATTTTTTTTAACAAAGAGCTGGTCAGAAGTTGTAGGCAATCCAATGAGAACTTCGTTTCCTCATGCTCCAAATACGAGGATATAATTCATTGCAGCTTCAGTTTTTACTAGAAGGTCAAAGGAGAGCAATCTTTGGCAGCCGTGAACTGAATACAGCTCACAGAACACATCGCGGCTTGCTCGTTCTCATAAATAAAGTTTTATTGGAACACTGTGAAGGCCGTTCATTTACATATTATCTGTGGCTGCTTTTGCCCTACAGTAGCAGAGGTGAGTGGTTTCAGCAGAGGTAGTCTTTCCTGCAAAACCTAAATTATTTATGACCCATCCCCTCTCCAGAGATTGTTTGCTTAACCCTGGTTATAACAATAGGTCGATTTAGGTTTGGAACATAAGTGAATTCTAAGACTAGGTTTTGCTGGGAAGAACCTCTGCAGATCAAATGCTAACAAAGGACAGATTTATGTTGAAAATGGTTTGTAAAAAGTAGATTATCCAAGAGCCCACACTTATTTTTATTAAAGCTTTATCGAAGCATAATTTACATACCATAAAATTCACCATCGTGAGTGTGTGATTCAGTAACATTCACATAATTTATATGAAGTCGTGCAGCTGTGGCCACAACCCAATCTCCAGCATTTCCATCACCCCGAAAAACTCCTTCGTACCCTCCCCCGCCTCCAGCCGCTGCTTATCTGCTGTCTCCACAGAGGCGCCTTCAGAAATGTTTTCTATAAGGAGAACCCCCTAATACATCGCCCTTTGCATCCAGCTGCTTTCACTCAGGATGCTGTCTCTAAGGTCCGCCCACATCGAAGGATCCTCCGTATTCCGTTCCTTTCAGTTGTTAAACAGTGTTTCATCGCGTGGACACGGCCGTTCCGCTCACCCATTCTCCGGTAACTGCTTTCGGCTGGTTTGCGTCTGGAGCTTTTATGAATAACGAGGCTGCTGTGCACATTCACGAACAGGTCCTTATTAAGTTAGCGACACGTATTTTCAGTTACCTTTCCTAGATTTCTGGGAGTGGAAAAACTCATCATCTGGTAAGGTCATGCTTACGTTTTTAAGAAATTGCCAAAGTGTTTTCCAAAGTGGCCGTGACATGTCGCAGCCCCACGAGTGAGTCGTGTGTCTCTCAGCAACACCGCTGCTTGTCGCCACCTGCCGTTCTGCCGTAAGCTTTGCAGTTCACGCGAAACGGCATCTCGTCGTCGCGTTCTTTGCCTGTTCCTCATGACGAGGGATCGCGCTGCGTCCCCTGGACAGCCGCTCATGTCAGCTTTGGTGAGACGTATTCAAATCCTTTGCCTGTTTTGCCTTTTATTATGGAATTGTTTGAGTTTTATACATTCTAGATGCCAATCTTTGATCAGACATCTGGGCTTATTTGTAACAACGCGTGGCTTCAAATCAGAGGCTTCCGTCAAACCGAAGTAGCGTTCGCGCCCCTGGCCCCTGGCAGCTGTAAAGCCTCGGAGGGGACGGAGCGACAGTGGCCGTCAGACGGCCCCGCGTTCGTATTTCAGCCCTGCTTTTCACGGCTGCGTCCACCCTGGCTGGGTGGAGGCTCACGTTTTAATTTCCTTCTCTGAAAACAGGATGAACAGCACAAACTTCATGTGAGAAGTGAATAAGCGAGTTCAAGTCAGCAACTCACGGTGAAGTGGACGAAGCTCAGGCCCCGCCCTCCGCACGTGTACACTGTGTGGGGGCCCGAGGTCTAAGCAGAGCACGTTGTCCCTCGCCGGGGGCTGTGTTGGAGACACTGACGGGATCCAGCGGACACTACGGAGCAGGAGGCTGGACCAGGTGAGGCAGCGGGTCCGGAGGTGCCACCCGGTGGACCAGGTACTGAGCAGCGTTGAGTCCGGGAGGGGAGCGAGCCGGGAGATGGGCGTCCGGGGCTGAAGCCGCACACGGTGCTCGAAGTCCCCTTGCGTGTGGTCACCAGCGGCGTCTTTAGGAAGGAATCTGTAAGTGGATATTTGTTTCCCACCCACTGACAGGAAGCCGAGGGCATCAAGGCCAGTGACGGCTCAATTCATGAGGACTGTCGCTTAGTTACAGCGAGAGTCCTGAGTGACTGGATGATAAGGTGCGGAGTAATTGCTGAAGATTTCGGAAACGCTTCGCGAAAGGGGTAAGTCGTGTAATGTAAAAAAGAGTCCAGAGTAATCCAACCTCCTCTTTTCTCTGTGGTCACAGTGACGCGGTGCTGGCTTTCCTGTGCCACCGGCACAGGGAGAACGTGTCGCTTTGGTCCAGTCGAGAGCTGGGACACTCAGGAAGGCATTTTAATGTTTTCCAGGCCGCCCGGCAAACACCGTCCATTACCAACGAAGCTAGAACGGTCTGGCTGTGCAGGAGTGTGTGCCAGACAGCAAAGCGAGGGGTCGACGTTCAGGACACTGGGGGAACGCCCGATGTCCCCCAACGCCCTGTCCTTGTCCTGCGCCTTATCGGGAGCCTGTCTCCAAAACATCGTCCGGCCGGGCTTAACGTCAAGTCCATGAGGACTGATATTGCATGAAATATGAATAAAATGATGGAGGCGATTCGAGGCTGCGAGAGCGGGGGGCGGGAAGAACTGAGGCGCAGTGGAGACAGCAGGCCTCGGGGTGGAGCATTCGCCCCAGGGTCTCCACGGCGACAGCTTTCGGAAGGTTCCAGAAGCGGTCCCTATCCCGATCTGCCTCATGCTCCCTCGGGACAGTCTGAAACTTCACAGCGTCACCCACTGAAGCCGCCGGCAACGTGAACGGTGCAGCCTGTTCCGGGGCTGTGTCCCCAATCACTATCGAAAGCAAAAAGCAGGGGGTCACTTGTCACAGCGATGACGTCTGAAAAGACGCAAACTGTCAGGTCTGGATTTGGAGCAAAGTTCCGGGTTCATTTCATTCGGGAGCTCGTCACCCCCTCCTTAGCCCCAGGGGAGAGTGGAGAGAGCAGAAGCAGCTCTTCGCCCCAAAACCATTTCGCAGAAGCCCCGGGCACCGGCCCGATGCACGCGAGCTCGGGAAGCAGACGAGGATGTGGTCAGCGGTGGCGGGTGGAAAGCGGGGTGGCTGGGGGACCCGGGTCTGTAGGGACGGCGAGCTCGCTCCCGCACGCCCGCGCCCCGGACTCACACTCGACACTTCGAGTCACGGTAGAGTTTCCTCTCGCCTGTCTCCGCAGATCAAGCGCACTGGATAATTCCGGGGTCTCGATCTGGGACATGCAGAGACGACACTTGGATTCGGGGGTGCAGGGCAGATAAAATTAAAAAAATTATCGGTAGGAAAACCTGTATTTGAATCACAAAAGGTGGAGGCCTCTAAGAGATCGATTAAAATAGCCGCCCAACAGCCGATCTGCGTGGACGCGGAGGCTTGAAAACGGTCTGTTTGTCTTTCAAGGTCCAGTTCCAAGAACTTCTCCAGGACCCTGACCAGAATTAATCATCCTTCCTCTTCACGGTCACTGTCCCTCTGTTACAGTCCGGCCTGACTGCAAGGGCCGGGGTCGCACGGGCGGCAGGCAGAGTGCCGGCCGTGTGTCACACACCGTTCACTCTGCTCCCCGCGGAGGCTCCCACTGCGACGGGGGCCACCCGACGGGGACAGACAGGCGAGCCGCTCGGAGCCTGTTCGAAAACCGGAAAGCGACCCCACGGCCAGGAGACAGATTCGTGTGACACGTCCGGGATGCGGCCTGTGACTTCCGGCTGGGGACAGTGCGGGGTCGGGGGGACGGAGTTACCCCGAGAGTGGCCGGCTGGCTCCCCGCACACGGGGCCTGGGAGGAGTGCGAACCTCATCTCAGCCTCCAAGGGCGCGGGGTCCTGCAGGAAGGCCGCCCGTGCAGGCACAGCAGCCCTGGGGACCTGGACGGAGCCACCACGCGGGGCTCGGCCCGTGGCACCGGACCCGGGAACTCGAGCGGGAGCCGCGGCGACTGAAGCGGCTCTCAGACACGACGGCCGTGTCACCTGCAGCTCGTGTGACAGTGAGACAACCGTCACACGGAGCTACGACGCCTCTGCTGGACCTGCGGGCGGTTCTCGCGGTCGAGTCACGTGAGCACAGTGCAAAGGCCAAAGCCTCGTCACCTCGGGGGCCGTGGCGGCCACCGTCCCCAGCTCCCTGGGCAGCAGAGCGGGCCCCGGAAGAACAGAGAAGCTTAGTGCGAGCTCATCAGGGCCGACAGAGCCGCCGAGAAAGGTCTGTCTGCACACTGTCGCCGGGGCGAGCCGGGCTCAGGGGGGCGCTGGCGGCTGGAAGTTCGTGTCGACTCAGAACGTGGGGCCCCCTCACCGAGCTCGCGCCGGGGCTCTGGTCCGGCTCGCATCGCTCCTTCTGGATTGAGGTTCACATCGACCCGTTTGCCACTCGGTGAAAGCGGTGGAGATACGTGATCTGTCGGGTCTCGCTCTCGATGTCCGTGACACAGGAGGGAACGGGAGAGACACGTTTCCGCCCTCGCTGAATTTACACTCCGGTAGCGGGTGGCAAAAAAAAAAAAAAAAAGCTAAATAAGAAAACACGACCGGAGTCTTTCAGGTGGAGAG
>NW_011889190.1:504540-506998 GCF_000151845.1 Pteropus vampyrus
AGTGTAATCATGACCGTCAGCATCACAGTGCCAAACACAGAGAAGTTTAGCGGCTGGGAGGAGCCCGTCTGCCTTTGGCTGTGTGGCGCCTGGACAGCCCAGTCCTTGCCACAGGACACACCTCGTCGGCAGAGACGGAGCCTGGAATGGCCACGGGCTCAGCCTGCCTCTGACCGCATTAGCTGCTATGATCAGGGCTCTTCTTAAAAGAATGAGGTCATAAGAAATGGATCTTGACAGCTGCTGCCTGTGAACCCCAGCATGGCAGGAGGGTGCATCCAGCATCAGGTCCCAGGGGCCGGTGATCAGTTAGCAGCAAGAACCTGGCACATTATGGTAAGTACCAATTATTTGGGGGGCTGCTCCGTGGTCATAGCATGTTATTTTTAGACTATCCAACAGTCATAAGTGACCATTTTTTCCTAATGAGTTATATATGAGGAAATTGAGGTCTAGAGAGGTTAAATAATTAGCCCAATACGACGCTGTCACTGAGCAGTGTCTCCGGGGGCCGCACAAGACGCTGCACGATGTTAACGTCTCAGCCTCCTCTGCTCCCCATTATTCTGATTCATCTCCACGTGAGATTCCTACTGACACGGGAAGGAGGGCGGGTTTTGCACAAGAGAGGAGATGCACGCTAACGGGGTATGTCACGGAGCCACCAAGGACCGGATGGGTGTATGCCAGGGTGCTGTCTAATAAGGCGAGGGACCTTGCATGTGTATGTGTTATGGTTTGTCACGTTTCCTTACACGATGACCCTGTGAATCGCTCCATTTTGCGTTGTACCAGCGTCAAAACCGAGGAGCGCGGAGAGGTTGTGACTTGCCTAAGGTCGAACGACGTCGAATGTAGAGGAGATTTTAAGTCGAAATCTCTTAAATCCTCAGAGCGTAGCCGTCCCCTCACTGCTGGCCTTGGATAGCTGGCATCAAACCGTTTCAGATCCCACATTCACTGTCACAGAACCTTTACCTACATAAATGAATAGATTTTATCACTGATTACTTATCGTCAGTTCTTGGCATAAGTGACACTGGGTATATGAACGTTTGGGTCCGGGACGTTGACACCTTCCTCGTGAGGGGACCGCCGTTGATCCTTTCCCGCGTCCTGTCGTCGATGAACAGGTAATCCTACACGTCGCTGCAGCGTCCTGCCGACACTGAGCGAGCCCAGGGACGCGCCTGCATCGGCACACGAGTCCCGTTCGCGGGGAGCAGGAGGAGCAAGTGCGGCGCTTCGCGAAGTTCCGAGCTGTGGCGGAGCCGTGCCTGACGCGCCCCCCACCTATCGGGCCCAAGCGCATCCTCTTTCAAAGCCCAGACTCATTTTAACACGAATGTGGATGCCACGGGGGCGGAGCTCTCCTGACCGTGCATTAGCGCGAACGCCACCCGGGGCGGGTGACACGGTGGGTGCAGCTCCTTGTGTTCAATGCCCGTGTCATTTATAGACACGTGTGCTTTGTGTGGAGTCTGCAAAGGATACAAAGTTAGTAGCAAGCAGTGGCCTCGATCCACGTTCAACCAATCGGCGCCTTCAGAAAGAGGGGTGTGGGGACCGGTCCTCCAGGCCCAGTGCCTGCACTGAGCATCCTAAAACCCGGGTCACGTGTGCCTATCAGAAGCCACGTGTGCACACACCACGTTGGGTTACCCCTCATTCTGGCATATTCTCTGGTTTGGGATATGTCTCTTTTTGGCGCGATTTTATCGTTTGGTAGTGTCCCTACCCGTTTTCAGAAGGGCAGTTCTGATGTAGACCGAATATAAAATATAATCGGGGATGACCAATGTAATAAATATTTCTAATGCTGAGTCTTTCCGATGACGTAGAACTGCGAAGGCTTCATTCATACTAAAACAATAAAAATAAAAACCCCACGGGAAACGGCAGCATTTCCTCGATCCGGGCACCGCTCTAAATGGAAGAATGGACAGGTGATTTTCATTCAAACTGGCTATATAACTAGGGAAGGGTTACGATATTATGAAAAAAAAAAGGAGAAAAACGAGACTTGTTTTCATTATGAAATTTTAGCCATGAAAGGTATATTTGGAAAACTAAGTTATTAAAAAGATAATACCACTATGTACAGTGAAATCATTATTGCTAAATAAGACGATGCCATTTATTTTCTCCTGTTTTTTTTTAAACCTTAAGAAAATAAAAAAGCAAATAAATTGAAAGAGAACACGATCTACAGAGAAAGCATCACAGAGCTACTTTAATGATACACAATCTGTTAGCTATCTGAGGAATGTAAACAGACTAATATTTCAAGAAGTAGAGGATGAATCGTCCTTTTAGAAGCATCGAAGAGAAATGAAGGAGCGATGAGTGAGTCGCGGAGCGATGAATAAGGATGTATGACACCACAGGAAGCCATCAATATTTGTTTATTATGTCAGCCTAGGGAATAAATCTGTTAGCTAATTCGCATTCTCCACGG
>NW_011889190.1:507343-513174 GCF_000151845.1 Pteropus vampyrus
CAATTTCATGCGTAGGAAGACCTATACTTACCAATTGCTCTTAGGAAGTCACAATATTGATATTATGGCTTGTATTTACACATATGCCTATCTTAGAGTGGTGTTTTTAAAATATATATGTTTATTTGAAAGAACGTCTATTTAAAATAATATTTTAAATACTATTTATTACTTGCTAGGCATCAGAAAGTAATACTCTCCACCTTTCTGTGCTCTCCAATGACACAGCCTTGCTTTCTTCTCCGACCCTGCTTCCCTGCACGTGTGACCTAAATATGCCACCACCTCTCACTTCACAGGGCAAATGGGTCCCTAACTCAGCTTGAAATTATGGCAGCGAAGTGGCAAACTGGACTTGTACCTCTGACTCCCCTTAAACGAGGTTGAAATTTGCTCCGTCCAGTGTCACAGAAGGTTCCAGATGAGAACCCTACTGCGGTGATTACGATTTCCTCTGAGCACTCATTGTAGGTTTCAAGGCTGACACTCTACAGCTCAGTGTGCGTGAATTATCTCCTTTACTGATAAACTGATGAATAAATTAGCAGTGGTTTCACAGTCTTTGAAAGTTAAGGAATAAATAATCTAGGAAATGACACAATACAAAATCAAATATTCTCCTTCACCCTCAAATAAAATATTCTCCCCCGCTCCAAAAAAAAGTCTTAACCAAATCAACTAAATGCATCTTCGAAACAAACACGGTCATGTTTCTGAGTTTGCAGAGCTGGTCATCAAAGGTTTGCTCTTTAAATATACGAAGTTCAGTGATGATGATATGTTTTTTCTTCTCCTAAATACATTTAATGACAATTTGTCCCTTCCATTGTGATTGTTTCTATGTTCTTGGTTATTATATTAAATTCAGTAAATATTAAATGGCCTTTTTCCTGTAAGAAAAAAAAAATTTTCATATTGTATTTAACCTGCATAGAGGTCTCCATGTTTCAGCACATATATCCATATAGTGTATAGACAGTAAGGATAGAATCACATATAGTTGCATTTATAAAATACCAAACATTGGTTACGATTAAAAATTTAACCAATCATGTTGATAACTCTGCTGGATCCAAAACATTTAGTCATGTGACAAAATCCAGATGATGAATGGGATCTATTTTTAAATTTCTGTGAGTATATATACAATTAGTTCCACTTTTAGCATATAATAACATTTATTCTTTGACTATTATATAGTACTCTTTAAAGATGTAGTTGAAAGATTTACATCTTCCAGGACAGAAATAATTTTTTTCTCAGTTATAATTTACTAAAAATATATAGCTCATCTCTCCGGGGATATTTTTGGGAGGGGAGGTCAGAAAAAAGACCACACATTTCCTTTCCTAAGTCTCCAAAATGTGCTAGCAAACAAATAAAAATCTCAATTGTTTGCTCGCTAGAGATTTATAAAGGTCTTCAGAGTAGAACTCATTTCAAAACCAATCCTATGAGTGGAAGGGAGGTCGTAAAGGTTTCGTTTTGACTCTCACTTCTTATTTTTTATTAATCATCTGGTTCTATAATTCCTAGCTTGCAGTACCACGAAGCTAATTCCTGATTTGCTTTGAGGAACTAGAGTCATATGTCTTAGAAAAATAGCACATCTGAGGCAGATGATGAAATGTGTAATTAAAAGTGAAATAATATACTTTGTGGGAAATAGTACATGTTGTAAATTTGTTTGTTACCAAAGAGATTTCAACAACTTTTTCTTTTTCCCCCAAATCATGAATGTTAGAATGTTCCATCCTAGCCACAGAGTCTTAAAGAAAGGTTTATGCGCTGTCTTTGGCTCTGGAAAAAAAATCAGCATGTCCTGGTGAGCTTAGGCTCGCCCGTGTGGTTTGCCCGCACGGGAGCAGACGGGTCGGTGGCATGGCACACTCTTCTTTTGTCCCCTGTCCCCATGCAGGCATGGTATCCATCCACGCCTGAGCAGAAGGTGTACCAACGCTCGACAGTGTAGAGTCTCGTGCACCACAAAGACACACTCTTCGTGTGTGTGTGAGTGTAGCGGTGAAGAGGAATCTTCACTCAAAAGGTCAATCAGCTCTTTGTTCTGCTTCTGTAGATTCGCTTGCCACATGGGCCGTGCTCGAAATTCACTAAAGACTCAGCTTCCCTTCTGTTGGTTCTGTCTAAGCAACAAATGTAACTGCCTGTACATTTGTAACGCTTCGTAACTGCCTGCCACCCACAGGACTCCTGCGCTTTGTAACCATCTGAGGACAAATTAACCAGTCAGCCCATGCCAAATAAGTTCTGTATAAGGAATACTGCGACTGAGCTCGGGGCACAGATCTTCAGAGCGCTAGCTCCTCTGGGACCGCCTGCGTAAGAAACCCGAGTTCTCCAGCTCTCCGAGTGCTGCTTGGTTTCTCGCCCGTCTGATTTTTGCAACTTTTCTGCAACAGCGGCAGTTCAGCGTCAGGCAGTCAGTGTCGTGACAGTCCACAGAGCCCCTGTCCTGTGAGCTCCAGCACCTGCCTAAGGTCCAGGCAGTGGCTAAGCTGTGGTCGTCCCTTTGAAATTTTTGAAGGACAGCCTGTGCTTCTCTTAGCTCTGATTTTCCCAGAGCAGCTCGACAGACACCCTCTGAGCTAGGAAGTGGCAAGACGAGAGAAACAGGAGAAGAAAACAGGTACACCTGGAGAAGTGAGAGAACCACCTGACCGATTCTTGGAAAGGGCAGAAGCTACGAGAGCTGAGCTGGGGTTACGAGGCGGAAGAAAGTGAGAATCACGGAGGAGGCAGCGGACTGCAAGATAAGAACCTCATACAATTGTTCTCAACGTGCTATTTGCACTCGCAATTCTAAAAAGTATAAGTCGTCAGATGGTCTTAATTAGCAAAGTTGACTTCCATCTGTGTTACTTAATGAAAGGATAATGAAAACTTTTTAAATAGCTTTACCAAAAAGTCAATTAATGTTCATACTCCTTTATCACTCTTGACATTTCAAATTCAATAGATCACAAATATTCCATGAGCACCCACGTCAGAGTTCCAGGTAAAACGATGGGAATTAAAGGTGCGGCAATTGTGCTCGTGGTCCAGGCAAAACCGAGCGTGATGAGTACGGCGTGATGAGTGACCTGCAGAATGCCGTTCAGACTTTGATTATGGAAACTTTCAAACGGACGCGGAAACAGAATCACTGAACCCCCTGGGACCTCACCATCCAGCTCCTGCTCCTGACGTAGAGCAAACTCTCGTGTTGTTTTTTACCTCGGTTCGCCCTTCAACCTTCGCTTCCTTATTTCAAAGAAAATTCTAGACCCAATAGCACTTGGTCCATTAAACATGTCAATGTGTGTCTAAAATACGAGTTTATTTATTTATTTTTTAAAATCACCGTACCTATTAAACTAAAAACTGACAGTGTTATTTACCTGCCAATCCCTCTCTGGTTGTGCAAAATAACGTCGTCGTAGTGAGTTCGTTCGAGTCAGGTCAGAATAAGTCCCACACATCATATTTATTTAGTGGGATTTTCCCCAGAACTTTGTACGAAGAATTTCAAACACACAGAGCTAATGGGAAAATAAATAAATACGGCAAACACATTTACCAACTAGATCCAACAATTAGCATCTTATATGTATTCTATCAAATATCCGCGCATCTATCCAGTCCTCCATCCCCCCATCTTATTTTCCGAAGCTTCCCAACGACAGGTGGCCAGAGCGAATGTGAGAAGCTTTCGGAGCCAGGAGCAGCGGAAGGGAGCCCCCGAGATCGGATGGGAAGAGCCCGCTTCCTCGGCTAAGAAGTGTGGACTTTATCCTACACTCTTGTACGGAGAAGACAGAAAAGAAATCAGATCAACAAGCAAAAGAAGTAACATCTTACAGAGCTATAAATCTTAAGGAAAAACAGAGCAGTTGGCAGATGGCAAGATTTGCCATCGTCGAGAGGGTGGCCTGGGTAGGACTCCCCAGGGAGATGCCATTTGAATAAAGACCTGGGAAAAGTGAAGGAGAAAGCCATGCGTCTATCTGGGGGATGAGGGATGGGGGGAGGGGAAGGAGGGGGCAAAGGCCCTGAAGCTACTAGAATAAACTGGCATCTGTTTTATTGTTTTAATAAAGTCAAACTGTGTAAATACGATGCGGCATGATGACAGGAATAACGAGCAATAATAGAATGAAAAGTCACCTACAAATCTGCCACTGTTAAAAGTCAAATTATTTTCATGTTTTATCCTTTGGTCTTTTTGTTTTCATGCATCACGTTCACTTGAAATGTAAGCGTGCGCGTATCTGTGTACACACGTTTATAATCTATACGTGTAGATGTGCATACATATGCATAGAAACATACAGTTAATTTGGGCTGTTAATTTGTAAACGTTTTCATGTTACTGTATAATCTACAGTTTTTTTAATAGCTGCTTACTATTTTATGAAATAAAATGCCATGAAATTTTTCCCTAGCAATTCTCTTGTGATTAAATATTTAAGTTAATATTTTTTCTCCTTACGAATATAGCAGTATGTATCTTTATACATTTAGTTGCTTTTATTTTTTAAAAAATATTTATTTCAGAAAAAAAATTTTAAAATAGAATTACAGTGTCAAAGGAATGAACATTTGAACAATTCTGCTTTCTCCAAGTGTATTAAATCGAACTTCCGATCAACAGCATGTGGTTATACCAGCTTCACAAACATGAGCAGTTAGTTGAGTTAAAAATTGGAGGATGCAGAATCACGTAAACTGTAAAATGGGCTTTCGTTTTGTTTATTTTGCATTTTTTATTTTTAGTAAGCTTTAATATTGTACCATGTGTTTATTTAATAGTTACGTCTGTTAAATATATAGATCGCATGACCTTATATTTCCACATGTATATAGTTTATTTGAAATATTTTTCCAATGTTATTTGTCAGGAAAATGGGTAGGACGGTACACCTACTGTTGGTCCTCTGCCTTACTTTTAAAATAAGAGCAAATGTCTAAAATATACATGACATTTTAAATACATTTAAATATTGAAATGTTTAAATTTTTCCTGCTTTAAGGGAAATATACTTTTAGGTTTTTGTTTGTTTGTTTGTTTTACTTTACATTGAAACTTTAAAAGTAAGACAATAAAAGCCAGCTGTCTGCGTATCAGTGGGGAGGTGAGACATAAAAGCTTGTCGCCCTGTGTCTCCAGTCCCTTCCCGTCACCATGAAAAGTACGGTACACATGGGGGGTGGGGGCAGGTAGAGAAAAAGAAGTTTTGATTAATATATGGAAGGAAAACAAAAAGAATAATTCAAACAAAAAGAATGGCGTTTGATAGAAAGAACACGGGGCATCTCACAGGGCAGGTTCAGGGGATCCCCTGGGAAACGGGGACACTGCCACATGGTCAGACACTCCAAGTTCAGAATCAGTGACCACTGAGCCCAGTGGGTTCTGGGGCAAGATTTAGGGGATCACAGTAGTGACTCTCCCCGGAAGAGCTCCGTCTGCTCGTCTTGATTTACGCTTCCTCAAGGCGGGGCCCACGGCGACTTCACCGGGGCACAGACTCCCAGAACCGGAACCTCACTCCAGCGCCTGGGAAGTGCCCGGCACGTAGTAGGTCCTCAATATGTGTTGTGCGAATGAGCCAAATCCCAAACCCTCCGCGCTCCTCCCCCAGGGCCCGAGTCCCTCTGCCTCTGCACATGGGTTTCCTGGGTCTCTACTTGGATTTTTAATTTTTCTTCTATTACATTCCATAGGGTCTGGGTTCTTCTTCCTGGGAATTATTTCTAGGGAGTCTGGCATACCTATATGTCCATGATGTTTTCGTACGTACATCTTTTCTAGAACCTTCAAAGGCATTTCA
>NW_011889190.1:515509-537633 GCF_000151845.1 Pteropus vampyrus
ATATGTAAAATGCGTGTCTACACATATATATGTAAAATGCGTGTCTACACATATATATGTAAAATGTGTGTCTACACCTATATATATGTAAAATGCGTGTCTACACATATATATATGATATATTCACACACACACACACACACACATTTCTGAGTGCAACCGTGGGCACCGATTTTTAAAAGAATTGCTATTCAAACTCTTTCAAATGTTTCATCCGAGGGAGCATGGGAGAATATACCAGAAAACAGGCTAGAAAGGTCCATTTCTCGCCATCCCATTTGCAAGTTGCACTGTGTTTACTTTTCTTAAGTTGTAATAGACTAGACCCATCAGAGTATGGTCCTGTAAACCATGGAAATATGCGTTTCTTTAACATGCTTGCATGACGCCCTTCGAGTAAACGTTTTAACCCGTTTCGCTAATCCGCCTGCGTTTGGATCAAGCCCCTACCACAAAGCGTGGACCTTTCCTTCACTGACAGCAGCTCTGTGGCTTGGTGTTTACATCCAGCACGCCGCCCCTTCCCCTGCCCCTCCCCCTCCCGCTCTCCCCCCGACTCGTTCTTGTCTTTGAGAGGGCCGCCGCCAGCCACGGACAGGAGAGGACATCTCCCTTCCGTCCCCATTTACCTTACACGCACTCTGTGGGTGGCACCTCACCGTCGGCCCCGTCGGGCGGGAGGGAAGGCTGCCGTCCTTCCTGCTGTCAAAGCTGCTCACATCCGACGCGCTTTTACGCTAAGCGTCTCCTCTTCCTGACGGAGCTGACCGCCCACTCACCGTCCTCACCAGTGTCCTCTCTGGAGCCCCTGCGCGCGGTCATCGACGCTCACGTGCAGAGCCGTGGCTCCAGCTGGAAGACGGCGACCCCAAGCCGGCCCTGGCTCTTCGGCGTCCCCCGCTTCTGACCAGTGATGCACGTTTTCAGGGGCCCTCCGCACGGTGGCTGAGCTGCATGATGGACTCTGAAGGACTCCGGGCCTCTGCCCTTGGTCACGCTTGCGAGTGACACCCACCAGGGAAATCGGCGGCAGGAAGCCACGGCGAGGAAAGACACTGGGTGAGCGAAACAGAACACACATCTCGGGCCACGTGGTGGGGGCCGAGCTTCCATCACTCACTAGCGCAGGGAAAACCAGTGAGGCTTCCTGTGCCTCGGTGTCCTCGGCTGCGAAATGGGCCTGCGGGTGGCCCCTGCCCCCTGGGTCCACTCTGGGACCAAATGACTAAACTTGAGCACGTGTAAAATACATGTGCTCAAATACCCGACATGTACCTGACATAGAAGGCTCGATAATAAAGTCAATATATGATCATATGATCATTTCATTAATGTTTTATTTTTCAAATTGTCATACTGATGATTTCCCTTATATTTACGCAGTCCCAAATATGTTGCCTTTTACCAAGTTCGTGGATTTCGAAGGTGGCTCGCTAGAGTTAAACATATCATCTATTGCCTCCTGGGATCTTATAAGTGGGTGGCCTGGATCTCATTAACAAAACAAGCTAGGTTCACGTCAGATGGTGACCGTCACATGATTCTGAGCTTCTCTTTGGCCTGAGAGGATAAAATGCTGCTCTCTGTGTAGCACAGTATAATGCTACCACTTGAATTTAAAAATGCCAATTGATTATAATTATTCTTTGAAACTGCGAATATATTTAGTTTCTATCACACCCCTTGTGCTGTGAACCAGGCGACATGCGACTCTCCGTGTAAGCTGGAAAAGCGGCTGCATTTTTATGAACGGGAAAGCGAGGGACATGCTCTCAGAGGCGGCCCCCTTCATTGCTCAAACAACGTGAGCATCACTCATTCCCTGGGTGCGCCGTTCACCGGACATCTTTTGGTTAGCGTTTCTGATGATCGGGAATAAAGAAGGTGCTAATTCTCTGGACGTTATTGAAGAAAGCCCCCGGCCTGTCCAGCTGTGAACCGTCGATAAGTCACCACACTGGCACGGAGCCGCAGGGGGGCTGCCCGCGCGGGCCTTACGCGTCCGTTTCTGAGCTTGCTCCCGCCACCTGCGTGGGAAAGAGGAAGCCGCACCTCATGCCCCGATTTTACATAATGACCGTATTCAACTCCCACCTTGTTCCCGGGGTGCGGTAGAAGCGCATTAACGATCCCGAGGGAAACATTCGTGAAGAAGCGCATCAGAGAGCTCGCGGTTTCCGCCCGGGCGCGCGCCCTGGGTCTCGCCCGCCCGGGTGGAGACGGATGGATTCGGGCTGAGCGGTCATCGCCTTATTTTTCCACTTGCGAGGCCACGTGAGGACTCGTGACAGCCGAGGGCCGTCGGGACGGGGGCATGTGCAGAGTCGAATGCTGAGCGGCTTCCGGGACGAACACGTGGAATGATAACGATGCCAATTAACGCGGTGGCCGGACATAAATAATCAGTATGGAAATAATTTACCCTTGAAAACAGCTCTGCTTCAGAGGTGAGGCGCCATTGTTTAATCGTTTCTGCTGAGTGGGTGGTTTGGGAAAATGCTGATTTCAGTGCTCATTGCTCCCTGGGAATGTGGCAGGTTTGCTCAAAATAAAAACAAAACAAATAATCGAGCGGCAGGACCATGCGGGCTGCGGCAGGCTTTCTGTTTGCTCGCCTGCTGGTTTACATGCCTGAGCAAAAGGAGCGGAGCCGAGGAGTCAGACCTATTAGCACAGAGCTTTCCTTCCATAAATAGACCATGGTCATGATATACGGTGATGCGGTGTTGGGTATAAATTCTCCGAAATGAAATTAAACCTCTTTGGGCTCATTCTCACCACTGAGTTTTATGGAAGGAAGTGAATTCGCCTGTTGGACTGTTCCTCCATTCTAAGGAAATAGATACATATTTGATGAGTTCCAACTGTGCGTGAGGCCTATGTTAAGCGTTCTGGAAAAGACGGGGAGGTGAGGCTGAGGCTTAGTGGGGATGAGCAGCTGCAAACCCGCCACGCAGGGCTTGGGGAGGGGGCGCTGGCGCCAGGCTCCTGCCGAGTCCCGGGTCGCACGCCGACTCGGTGACCAGGCGATTCTCCAATGCCCTCGAGTTCACTCTCCTGTCTGTACAGCAGGGCCACGAAGCCCAGCTCGCAGGCGTCGCAAAAACCCAAACGGTGATCCGCACGACCCCGTCAGCCCAAAATTCACGTGTTCTGTACACAGCCGGCAAACGTCTCCAAATCTATAGGTTCATGACGTTTAGCTGAGCCCTTGAAGATGTGAGTGAAGGCTAAACCGCTGTGACTCGAAGACCCCAGAACGCAGCGCCTCCAACGGGATGGGGTGGGGGTGGTTCTCGAGAGCACGGGCAGTCTCGGGCTGGCCAGCTGACGCTGCTTCACGGTCCCCGGGGACCTGGGCAAGGGGGCCAGCTCTCCTGGTCATTGCACCTCATTTCGGCCACTTGGAATGAGAAGGATAAATAACTTTCGGGGCGAGTGTTTTTATGGGTGTGTGTGTATGTGCATGACACTGTTTCCCTCACTGCAGAATAACTGAGACCTAATACAGCGTGTGGCCGAAACGGCCATTCTACAGGGTTTTTTTACAAGAATTGTTGAAATGTGAATTTGATTTTGAAATACTCGTTTGTTTCCAACAAGTAGTAAAAATAACATTATCAAAATTCGGAGAATTAAGAAATACTGCCGATTGAAAGGGAAAAGCTGGGCTTTACCAAAAATGCAGTTTTTAAGGTAGATAATGAAGGACAAAAGGTTTTCTGAAAGAAGAGAAGAATACGTGGAGATTTCAGGAGATGCGAAGGGCCAGGGCCAGGGGGCGAAGGTCGCAAGTCACCGGCGCACGAGGGGACAGCGTCGACACCCCACTGATCAGAGAGGGAGTTTCTGGAGGAAAGTTACAGACGGAGAGATCTGGATCAGGATATTGAAGGACATTTCAGTCAAACTACAGAGCGGAGAAGTTAATTCACTTGGAGACTCAGAAAAGCATTGGCAGGGGGTGCAGACGGAGGAGGGGCATGGGGTGCAGACGGAGGAGGGGCAGGGGGTGCAGACGGAGGAGGGGCATGGGGCGAGGTCAGCGCCACTTGAAGTGACACGTGAGAGGCAGGAGAGGCGGCTTAGAAGGGACCGCAGAGCTGTCTTCACAGCGGCATCCGGGGGGGAGTGTGGCTACTGAAGTGTCGGGGTGGCAGGGCCCAGGGCAGAGGTCACGCGGAGATTCTGAGTCGTCTTCACGGAGGGTCCAAACCCACGGCGCGGGCGAGATGTTGGAAGAAAACAGAGCATGAGAGGCAGAGGCCGAGGCAGAGGCCGAGGCCGAGGCCGAGGCCGAGGCCGAGGCCGGACGCTGTGATGCCCCCAGGCACAGAAGCCAGAGAGGTCACAAGACACGCAGGCTCGCGGGAGAGCGCGTTTCACGGTCCAAACACGGTGGCTGAGCAAGTAGCGGCCTAAACACTCCCGCCTCGGCCAGACGGGGCATCCGCGCTCACGGGCAACGGTCACTCCAGGGCCCCGCACCCCGCGGGGTGGGCCGAGGCTGTGGGAGGCGGGCCCGCGTCGCGTTCAGCCTCTTCCGCTCAACCTGCTTCCTCCTCGTTCCTTGACAGGTGTTGACTCATTAAAAAAAAAAATCTTGCGCTCCAAACTCCAAACCCCAACTCGTGGTCAGCCGAACCCCAGGAGAAAGAGGGGGTGCAGCTTCAAGGAAGTATTTCATAATGACCACACAGCTACTAAGAGGCCTCTGCAATCATCAGGTGACGTTTGTACGTGTTCTTTTCGATGCCCCGTGCACCTTTGTAAAGTCACCAAAGAAACTGAGGCTCGGAAAGTTAGTTTCTTCCCTGGAGTCGTTCAGGCGACGGGACACGTGGATCTGGAGCTCAGAGTGACAGACTGGGCGTTTTCCAGCCACACTTCCTGCAGGTCACGCCGCTGGGAAGTGGCAGAAACAGGGCCACAAGCAAAACACTCCGTGTCTAACTGAGCACGGTTCGGTTCACACAGCCGCCGAGGGAAAGGACAGTTAACTACGGCCCTGGGCGGGGTCGAGAGGTGGAGCGATGTCACCAGTGCGTTGCTGGGACTGCCTAGAGAAAGCCGGGATTTGGGATGTAAAGGCGGGGGCCCCCCGCGCCCCCGAGACGCGCCGCGTGTGCGGGTGGCCGCTCCCCCCGTGGCACACGGGCAGGCGGGATCCTGAAGACAGACTCTCTCCCAGAAATCGTCTTCTCTCTATCACTTTGGCTGTTTAAGTGCAACGGACAAACGTTAGCCTTTGCTCAGTCGGAACGCGGGACCATGTGACTGCCGGTGTTGGCTCCCGGCCGCCGTCAGGACACTTCTCCCAGGGTCCAGGACCGGCGGGCCGGAGCGTCAGAACCCGGGGGGTTCTCGAGGGGCTTCCTGTCCATCCCAGGCCACTGGCGGAGGTGTCGCCGCGTGCACCGGTGGGCTTCACAGACCAGCACCAACCAAATCGGGACAATTAAAGAATGTTGCACAATTGGAAGAAAAGACATCGAGGAAACACGTTGCTCAAGTGGAGGTGGCTTTAACCAAAGCGATTCGCTCATTCGTTATTCCCTCTCTCCCTCCCTCTCTCTCTCTGTACAGTTCGTTTGCGGGTGGATGATGTTTATTATTACTTCGGGAGAGAGACCTAATTTACCATTTAGAATTCTTTTTACTGAAAATAACAACAACAACCACAACAACAAAACCTTACAAACTCAGACGCCTTCAGGAATAAAGACGCTTATCTTCCTCCGCGGGGAACCGAAAGGCCGGGAAGCCGCAGGGCTGGCTCGTTCAGGACCGACGAGCTCTCTGTCTGAGCCTCACTCTCGGCTTCTCCCTGAGGCCAGAGTCGAAGGCCCCAACCACGGCCCCCGGAGCGACATGCCACCTTGTTCGTGTCCCGGGGGAGACAGATACGCCCTCCTGAAAACAATCCGAGCAGACGCTGTCCCAAGGTCCCCCGACCGCCGAAGCTGGCGTGAGCAGAAGATGGTGACCCCTTACGGGGTGTGGCTGAGAAGGGCTGGCCTCAAGTGGAGGAGCAATGCGAACCCCAGGAAGTCCGCCCTGAGCGGGGAGTCAGCAGCAGCCGCCGAGTGTGGCTCTGATCCCCGCGCCTCTCAGAACTCCACCGCAGGACACCCCGTCTTTACTGCTCTGCAAATCCGGAAGCACCGATCGAGATCTGTCACTGGTGCATTTGTCACTGGCGCTTTCTGTCCTTCGCTGGTCTCGGGAACGGCCCTGCACGCGGTTCCCGGGCTCCGTTCGCGGCTCTCCCCGC
This sequence comes from Pteropus vampyrus, assembly GCF_000151845.1. Classification (NCBI taxonomy): domain Eukaryota; kingdom Metazoa; phylum Chordata; class Mammalia; order Chiroptera; family Pteropodidae; genus Pteropus; species Pteropus vampyrus. The sequence goes on from NW_011889190.1 coordinate 521,784, forward strand.
TCCCTGCGCCTTCCCGAAGCGGGGACGATGGCGTGTGTGGCTCACTCCTGCCAGGCCGGCCCGAATCGCCCTTCCTCACAGAGCCACCTCTGTCCCACGCCGTTCTCCTCCTCTGGCTCGTGTGCATTAGCAGCGACTGTGTAAGGGGATCGCTGTCCCCCGTCCCCCGCGCATCAGACGTCGTCCCGCATCGTCTGCTTCCTCCCTCTCTGGGTCCGTCCAGAGATCACGCATCTCGGCTTCTGTGCCGTCACTGAGAAATGATGGCCTTAACGCCACACGTTAATGCCACACGCCGTTCCCGGGCAGGAGGCTGGGCGTTGATCTGGGAGCATTCGAGAGACGTCGGGGCTCCCTGCGAGCAGCGGCACATTCTCGTCTCATCAGACAAACGCTACAAAAAGTCCCTTCATGTCGAAAAATGGAAATGAAACGTAATGACCAAGGACATCCTTGGGGTGGATTAAACTATATTTTGAAAACATTTATCCTGGATAATTCTCAGCAATATTTGTAGAATTCACGTCTTAATCCTCGACCTTCAGAAAGAGAACAAGATGGAGTATTTGATGAGGTTCTGCAGATCGTTTATACCGCTGGTGGCTCTTGCTTTTGATTCAAAGCATCCGCGAGGGCAAGATGAAGGGTCGTTCCCCACACCTGCGCTGAAATCCACCTGCCCAGAGGTATTCTACGAGATATTCTTTCCATTTTCAGTCAAGTTTAATGTCGAAAGGTGCGCAGGTAGAGTGAGCGATAGCATTACTCTTACACGATGGGAAATTAAATTCACTTAATAGCTAATGTGCATCGTTTTAGTTTGTTGTTTTTTGGTCACCTTCTCCCCAAACCAGTCACTCCTCTAGCTCAGCTTTGCATTCAGGGCTTTGCGTTTCAGAGCGTCTGTCTGTTGGGTACGATTTCAAAGGGTTTATGGATTCCTGACAAAAAGGAAGCCTCGCCTTAAACCCTCTTCCTCCTCCGCGGTATTCCAGTAAAATTCAGTTAAGTATTTAAATCACTTTTTTATGACTGAGTGTTACCCAGTAGTAATTCCCAGTTGGAAACTTCTTGGATGGTTGCAGGAGAGAGTGCCAGGCAACCTAGCTTTTCTGAAATGGTTATGTTCGCACGTGGAAGCGCTAAGGTCAGGTCTGCAATGACATGAGACGTAGATGACATATAAGAAAGAGATGAAAGAGGGTTTTAGATATAGGAAGGTGGGCGGCTGTATTCCAGGCTATCGTCGAAGCCATAAGACCCACCCCGCTTAGTCACATAATGACGAGCTGTGGCGCTTACCAGGGACACGAGACGTCCGGCCAGCCTTCATCAGACTGGGACAGCTGGCCCAGCACTCAGCTGACGAGACCTCCTCTAGCTCACAGAGCCTTTGAGAATTCCCCTGGTCTCATGACACCTGGGAGCACAGACTGCATCCCCTCCCTAGAGAGAGGGATATCTTGATCCAGAGCATGCAGAAATAGAAACGTTTCAAAACCACAATTGCAAAATATCTTCTACAGTCTCCTCCCAGGTGTGCATCTCTTGCTTCTTCATAAAAGCGTTTGTCCTATTACATCCTAAAAAAAAAAAGATAATAAACGTATCTTTCCTCTGATGTCCACGGCCCACCACGCTGCTCACGGGGGATGCCGTGCAGATTCCAGAGCGTCCTGCGGTTCTAGGAGGTTGTTGTCTTGCCCAGTCCCAAACCTATTTCGCACCGCATTTATCCTCGTGCCTGGGGAGAGCTGGGCGTGGGGAGACACCGTGCAGAAGGCCGTGCGGGGGGCCGCTCCCCCCGCTGTGCCCGCCTCTGCGGTGGACGGGACCGCGACCGGCCCCTTCTCATCGGCCGGCATCCGTAAGCCACCAGTTAATGGCGTGTCGGAATTGGGGAGCCTGGTCCTCGAGAAGGAAAGGAAAGTGTGAACTGCAGGAGAAAAATCTCTTCAGCAGGAGGAACCCCAGATGCAGCCCCACTGGAGTCAGAGGTTTGAGCCAAAAAAGAAAAACAAGGCCCCTTCAGCGAACGTGTTCCCAGAGTTAAACTGGTTGAATTTCAAGAACTGTCTGTAATCTTCAGATTATGTCTTAACTTGACATTTTTTTTTTAAATGAGCAAAATTGATTATCATCCTTCATGTAAATACCAGCCCGCTCAATTTCATATCAATTTCTAGTCTGCACAGGAGGAAGAGACAAGTGGGAAGCCGTCTGACATGTTCTTGCGGTCGCTATTGTTCAATTCGATTCTCTTTTCATATTAGACCCTCACGTGTTTGCTACTGGACTTTACACAAGGACACACAGTAACAATGGCTATTAGCGATAATGACCGGATGCATTTCATTCACATGTCTGAAGGCACATTACGGCCACAGCATCTACCGCAGATACTAACTCAGTTTGAATGGCCTCATAAAATAATGTTTTGTGGAGGTTAATGGCCATTATTCTAATCCTGAAATTCACAATTATATTTTCCTTCCTTTTTATTAAGTGATATATGAAGCGTCCCATAAAATATAATGATAATGCTACGTTCGGTACTATGCTGCTAATGTTCAATTATGTGCTGTAGAGCTTTATGTGTGTACATCTAGACTTGTTAGCAAGACTCCGAGTTCTCCAAAGGTAGCATTGGCAATTCTTCTTCCGTGTCAACCGAAAGATCCATTTCATGACTGGCGGCTTAGCTGGAACTCAGAAAACACTCTTTGTGTCCTGTATAATGATCAGCTGAACTTTGAGAGCTCCCTGTGTTTTGGAAGCCTGAACTCAGATATCACAAGGAAAAATAAAGGAGTGATGAGCGTGCTCCCCCGCTCCGAAGACTGAAATAGAGTGAAACAGGGTCATATGTAATCAGGTCCAATATAATTTCCTAACTGTCTTTGAGGTGTTGAACATAAATATCACAGTTCTACTGTTAAATTTTAAAGAAATAAACTGTACGATTCTTATTAATGCATTCCAACACTGGATCAATAATGTCAACTCCATAGTTTAATAAATCAAAGAAAGTCATACTTTCACAGTATCTAATAAGGGAACACAGCATCCAAAAACTGAGGTTTCTGTATTTGTTTTTTGTTTTTTTGTTTTTATTTTTTTACCATATGTAGTATCTTAAACTGTAATGTAATTAAGAAAACTTATTTTTCACTATCTTAATTTCTTCCCACTTACAATTCTTTCACACAAGCTGGCCTATCCGCAGAACGGCATTTTTCTCCCACGATACGAGACTTTTTAACCACTGCAGAATTCACTCCTCAACCATCTGAAACCCTTAAAATCCAAGCTTTGGAAAACTCACTGCTACTCACGGGATTTTTCTATAGATTTATTTCTTCAAAGTTTTTCTTTCTCTGCTCTCTCCTTTAAATTGCTTCAAGAACTTTTAAAGCATTCCTTATATTAAAGTTTTATCTCTCATTTAAAAAATACAACTTGTATTTTCATAGGACCGACGTTGTTCCTTTGAATACTTCTCCACGTTTGGGAATAAATTCCAAAATAATTCTAGTGACTTTTTCTTTTCCTTAGGGACTATTTCATACAGTCTACGGGCTTGGGTAGTTATGTGGTGTATATTCTATTCATTGTGGGCAGTTTTATCTACACAGGTGCAGAAAGTGTGGTTAACTAATGCACAAAAGCTTCCTTATTCTGTGATCAGTGAATCAAAAGCCCTGAAGAATATTCATAAGGTGAGTCTGTAAACATCGAGAAGGTCTTTATCTTTTCTTTCCTTTAGTGAAATTTTCTAAAGTCATCTCTGAGAACAGAAAACCATCGACCTCCACCCATTTTTGTTCTTAGTGTTTACACTTGGAGTTTGTCCCCTTCTCTGAGGGCCCCCAAGTTTGCCAGAGACCCCGGCCTGCCTGGAGGCGATGCTCCAACCTCGGGGCGTTTCGAGTGTGGTTCCCACAGGCAAGCACCACCCGGCATCCTTGAGCTCAGCTTGCCACACCCGATTAGCTGAGTTTTCTATTAACATGTGACATTTCTGTCTGTGTTCAGTTACAAATTCAGTTTGTCCAGTTTTAGCCTAGTAAGAGAATGTGTTTATTTTGAACCTAAGGAATAACCGCATTGCCGTAAAATGTGAAGGGGAGAATTTTAAACAGAATCAATTAGTAACTGCCATTTTATGCGGATAACTACTTTCAATGCTTTTTTTTTTTAGCAAAGAAACTGTGTTTTTATAAAAGAGTCATAGAAACTTCTTTAATTATCTCTAATGCCTTTATCACTCCCAAATCAGTGCTTTTCACTCTATGATTTATTAAATCCTGAAAATTTATAAAGTTTTACTAACAGAACGACTTTTTTCTACAGACTTTTAAGTTTGTAATTTTTCTTTTCTATTGTGAAATATATTCTATAAAAAAAATTCCTGTTGTCTTTCTTTATAAATTTTGCTTGATGGATAATTTGAAATATTTCCTAATCTGACAACTATCAATTCCTTCTTAAAGTATGTATATTATATCTGTTTCTTCTTATTGAATCAGAATATGCTACTCAATTTCAGCTAGTTATTAAGACTCTTATCTAAATAGGTTTGCTTCTCTGGGGAGTAAGTTATCCATCTTACTTTATAATTTTTTTTAACACTTTCAGCTTGAGCAGGTGTGGGTAACTATTGTTGTGGTGTACGTTAAGGAAATACACTGGGGAAAAGTTGAGTGTACGAAATAAGAAAATCCATTAGAGAAAATTGGAAATAAGGTATAATTTCATTAGTACAAAAATATGGATTTCTCTATAAATATATCAATGCATAATGGAATTCCTTGGTTGATTTATTATGTACAAGCCATAAATTCACTTGCAGTGCAATCGGGCAATAGAGAAATGCAGGCTAAAAAGACGGATCCCACGTCAGCCGAAAATCAATCCAAAGTACATATAAAACACCTCAAACGTCATAAAATTAAAACAAGATAAATCATGCATTAAATTTTTAAAATTGTTAATAATATTTTAACGAAAATTACCAAGTTTAGCAATCTGTCCCTTATAACTCTTTCTGTGAAATAAGTCAAATTGTAATAACCTCAAATAATTACTTTTCTTTTGGAAACAGATTCCTTTGGTCTCAGGAAATAATTTTAGTCTTTAGATATTCTTTAGAATGTCGGGTTATTAAATTTGCGGGCAGCCTTAAATAAGAACTAGACCTGCCTTTTAAAGAGTGTCATAAACACAGCTTTCAGACCAGCGTGCAGACCGATCTTAACTTTCGTAGGAGGAGTCGGGATTCAGAGACTTGTTTGCTTTTTAGAAGCCACCTTGGAGGCCCTTCAACGGGATGACCTTCTGGCCCTTGCGGTCACTATGGGCCACGCGGTGTAACGGACTTCAGTCACAAGAGCAGTTGCAACTGTCTGGCACTCTGCTTGTTTTAAAGCACTGATCTGTCACCCGAATGTTGGCCGAAAGCGTAGCCTTTTTAAGCTCTATGTAAAAATAAAAGTTAGATGTAACAGAAAATGGAGAGGGACGGGCTTTGTGTAGATATACAAATAGCTAATTGGGCCGAATCTCATACACGCATTTAGGTTCATGTACGTCATCTGCGCATCGTGACTGGATTGTCATTTAAGCTCCTCTTCCGCCCGTGAGTGTGTCGCCTGCCGTCCTCAGGGTAACGCTGGGGCTCTCCCACGTGTCCTCCTCCTCCCCTCGTGCGTCTCATTTCTGTTCGTATCTCATTCCCAGGTGCTCTGGCCAGAAGTGGGTTTGCCCAGCGGCTCAGTAATCTTCTCAAAAGCAATTTCTTGGTGACCAATCACATACCATGCAGCGCGTGGGGTTGCACTGATAAGCAAGGCAGACTGGGCTCCTTCCTCCCAGAGCTTGCGGTCCAGAGGAAGACGAGGGTGCCCATGAACTGACGGCAGCCTTTAACTAACGGCTTAACAGATTACCCCTAAAAGCAGCAGCCTGGAACCGCTCCCTTCCTCTCTCTCGACTTCCAGAGGCCTGGCATTTGGGCCCGGACTAGCTGGGGCTTCTGGCTCCGCCTCTTGCCAGGCTGCAATGTGAACGTCAGCCGGGGCTGTGGTCTCATCCAGGGGCTCCGCGAGGGAGGCTCAGCTTCCAGCCTCGCTCTCCTGGTTTTAGCAAGTTCGGTTCCTTGTGGGTTGTTGGACCTCAGACCTCGGTTCGTTGCTGGCCGTAGAACAGAGGCTTCCATCGGTTCCTTGCGGTGTAGACCTCTCCAGAGAAAGATCATAGCACAGCATCTGGTTTCCGCCATGAATCTTTTTAATGAACAGTAAGCAGATCTGCTCTAAAGGGAGACAGTCTCTCTACACTCTAGCGTGTAAGCGAATTGTGCTTCGCTCCGGAGGAAGGCTCTACCTTACCCTCCAAGGCTGTTCACTGTAGAAACATCCTCGAAGCAGTAGTCGGGGACAAAGGGCAGTCAGTGTCTCTCTCACGCCTAAGACATGCAGAAACTTAAAGTCCCAATAGATACTTGTTTCTCAATGTACTGGTCCAAACTATCACCAAAGAAGTTTAAGAGCAACAACCCAGAGGGTTTTAAGGTCTTTGCTCACAAAAGTTATAATCTAGAGGTTTTAAACCTCTATTCCACATGGTTCCAGGGGGCTGCCATGATGATTCTGAAATCATTGTGGGGATTTATAATTTTAAGAGAAACCTTTGCTTAATGTATGTCTCTCTTCTTTTAAGTATGGGAGTTCGAGGCAAGAGTATACAATAGAGATCCTGTTAAAATAGCGAAAGGAACGAAGGGCGAACCTACGTCGAGTGGGGTAGAGATAAGCTGAACTTATCAGAGTTAATCCCAACGAACTCCCTTGAAACTGCTTCAAGATGACCTCGAGTGAGAACGAGAACCCGAGCTCTCGAGGCCTGCCCTACCGGGTTGGCATCATGCGTATGCTTACGGCTTAGGAGGACCGTGAGAGGCCACCTCCTAACTGCAGAGCTTATTTCATAGAAGAGACAACAATGTTTCCAATGCACAGTGTGAAATGCAGATGGAAAGCGGGGGACCGTGGGAGACTCTGCTGTGTAAGAAGAGGAACAGACGTGGCGGCTGACTTCTAGGGAATCAGAGAAGTCAGCGAGTAAATTCCAGAAAAAGCACGGAGGCCAAAAGAAATTTAGGGGGAAGCGAAAAGTACAGTATGAAAGCGAGAGTCACTGTGATATACTTTGCAAAACCAAGAATGCAGTAGGAACCTGACCACGAAGAGTCAGATGTGACGCGAGGCTCAAGCGAGCGGGCTCTAAGGCATCCAGGTGGGAGTGTCTGAAGGAAAGTGCCACGTGAATGGAAAAGCGTCATTAGAAGCAGCGCTACAGAGTCTGATTAGCTCCATCCGCGCCCTCGGGAGAGGTTTTGGCGACTCCCGACTCCGTGCGTTGCCCCGCGACACTGTTAAGTCAGGGTAGGGAACAGAGGAGGAAGTCGGATCTGCCACAGCCCCGCCTCTGCTCTTCCCTGCTACGAGGGAAAAGGAAAGTCTCCAATCTGGTCTCGAATCTGGTCTCGAATCTGGTGGTCTCCGGGAACTGCACCGGGACCGGCGCAGGGGCCCAGGCAGCTTGGTGCTTCGAGTGTTCTCGTTTGCATCATGTGCCAAGAGGGTTGAATGTCGACCCCTCTCATGCGCGTATTCATGTGTATGAAATCCCCGTGACAATTTCACATCACATGGAGGAAGCAATAACCCCTTTACTACCACGTCCCCATTCTGATAGCATTTTTGTCCTCAGATACACGTATGATCAGTTCGGTCTGTATTTTTCCAGCCCTATACATAGATGTTTATATGGTCATATACATAGATATAGAAGCTGGATCATATAGAACAGGAGTTAGAAAGCTGTAGCCTGTGGTCACGTCTTGAAAGCCACCTGCTTGCTTACTACCTGTGAGCTAAAGGTGTTTTCTACATTTTTTTAATCATCGCATTTAAATAGTTATATGAGAACCCATGTGACAACCTCAATTTTGTCTCTTGGTCTGCAAAACCTTAAATATTTACTATCTTTACCTAAAAGAGATGGGTTATCAACCCTAGATATAGAATGACCTGTTCCAAAATATCTTAATTCATATGTAAAACATGCTTGGAGATTTCCCGATGAGTCCATCTCATTCTTTGTAACTGAATGTTGACATTCCGTAGTGTGAATCATTGCCGTGTAAACCATTTGTGTTCTGATAGATATTAAGGTGTCGCTCCATTTTTCACATCTACACTCGGAGTGCAAAGAGGAAAGCATCTGGGTGTGACCGTTTCTACAAATAACACGGTGATCCTCTCTCCATAGATTTGAGGTCATTTCCCACTTCCAAGATTTTACCAAACTCAGATACTCTTGGTTTCTAACTTCATGAGAATTGTTAAATTTCAATAAGAAATAAAACAATCGCATAGACCACAGTCTTACATCAGTCGCCACAATACATTATCCCACAGGCAACGCTGAAGAGGATGACCACGTGTAACCAGACGGGCATCTGCTGAGCCCAGAAATGAAACAAGGGGCATGAAGTATATGAGTTGAATGTTTAAAAGCAACAGACTGATTCTGCCTGATGTGTCTACCTCTAAAATAAAGGCAGTCTTGTTGATAGACCATCAAGTTAGAGGCTTCTCCTCCCTGTCAACAGATTGTGATTCTCAGTGTAAATGTCCAGCTCCAGCTCTGCTCATCATGGTCGGCCACATGTTTAAATGGATATCTTTGTTTCTGAGATGAACACGCAGGGTTGCGTGATTATAAGAACACAGATTACAGAAGAATGAATGAAATTTAACTAGTTCAAATCATGGGTTTATTTTAGAAAAATAATTAAGTGCATTACTTGGAAACACACCCATCCCCTGATTTAGATGGTATATTTTTTATGGACTTTTTTTATTTGAGGTAAACATTTCCCCCGCCCCCGTTTGCATGGACTTTTGATACGCAGTTCTCAGTTACAGGGTCTCCTTGTACACGGTTCTTTCTTTTTCATTTCCAGTACTGGCGATTACTCTTTCTAAAAAACAAAAGCTTCACCCGGCAATGTACAAAGAACCGATACTTACTAACGCACAATTATTAACGATCTTCCCGTTCATTGGATGGCAAATAAAAAGCATGGGTGACTACTGATGTATTTTGGGACTGGTTTTACAAACGTTTTGCTGTAGAAGCTGAAAATCATATGAAGAAAAAATGTCTTCCTTTAAAAATACTTTTCCTTTTAGATAATGTACCTGGTCATCTGCGCGGCTGAGAACATCCGAATATGAAAGTCGTATGTTTGCCACCCAATACAATTTCCGTGATCCAATTTTAGATCAAGGCGTTCTTTCCACCTTTAGGATTAATTATATTACATGGAAATTTAGTGATAATTTTAATAAGCTTGAAGATAATGAAGCACTTACAGTAACGGAAGCCTGGAATAAGTACATGATTTTAAGTCGTATCAAGAATGTTACTTTGAGTGATATGAAGTCATCGACTCTGAACACTTGCTAGAAAATGATATGGCCAGAAGTGGTTGTACCAGGGAATAATATGGTTCCAACTACGGCAGAGGGGTTTACAGGCATTATTAATTTATTAAATGAATTTCAAGAAGGCTCTGACCATTTGAACGTAGATATTAACTAATTACTGGCTGACCAAGAATTAACCGATAATGAATTAATTCACCTAATATCTGAAGCCCGTCCTGCCGATGAGTACGGCAGTGATCATGAACCAGTTTCATTCACTGCAGAAAATATTTACAAAGCTCTTCAATCGGCCAGAAAACTGGAAACTACAATTCTAGATATTGATCCAAACATCCAACGAGCCTTAAAATTTCAAGCAGATTTTTAAAAAGTGTTGCAGTGAATATCGAAGAATTTATGAAAACTTAGCAAAAGATGAGCCTGGAAAAAGATCACCTAAAAACATGAACATAAATAATAAAACCAAAGCAGCCCTTCCAAATATTTCGAGTGAAGAAGACAGCGATTTTGTGCCAATTAAAAAGAGAAGTTTGATTGCTTTAGATTACAGCGCAGACACCGAGAGCGAATAAAATTTATATTTTTTAAAATTTTCATTAGCATTTTTTTGTGAAAATATGTGAAATAAGTGTTTTTATGACTGTCATTGGCCTAATTCTTTAGTATTTTTTTGTGCTGGTGGACTCTTTTAACACGGTTTCGTCCGTGTTAAAAACATGTGTGGGATGGGTAATGCACACGAATCGAGAGATGGGTGCATTTTGACATATTTTGAACTACTGTAGGTAATATGTAGGGAGTACAGAATGAATCGGAGAGAGGACTTTTCCAAAAATAGTATATTTAAAAAGACAAACTATGCCTTTGGAGCAGCATGAGTAAAATGTAATTTTTGACTAGCTCACGAAGTTTTATCTATTGAATGTCAAAGCACATTTTAAGGACACGTATTAACCACATTCGAATAATTTGACAGTTGCCACAGAACGTAAGAATCGAGCACCTCAATGCTGCTCCTCAGATTTCAGCGTGTGTCAGGTCACCCGCGGGGCTGTGGGGCTCACAGGTGCACCCCCCAGAGCTCCTGAACCTGAGGAGGCTGCACTATGCCCCCAAACCCCTTCTTACACAGGCACACCTCACGTTACTGTGCTTCCCAGACCTCGCATTTTCCACAAATTAAAAACGAGGCCCTCCACCAGCAAAACAATTATGACTCGCTTTACAGTGACACCCACTTCACCGCGGTGGCCGGGAGCCACCACGGCCTGTCTCTGAGGTGCGTCTGAGTGTTTCTGGGCAGGGCGAGCTGCAAAAGGTCATCTGTGCGTGGGAGAGAGTCAGGGAGGAGCAGCCGTTTGTACCATTTCCCTGCGATTTCAATCACATGCTGATCTAGGGGCTGCTGTGGAAGCATTTTGCAGACGAGGGTGATTATCTTGGGTGGGCCTGGCCTAATCAGTTGAAAGGCCTTAAAAGGGCATTTAGACCTGGGAGAGACAGACAGACAGACAGGAAGGAAAAGTGGGGAAATAAAAACACAAAGAGACACAGACACAGAGGACGTTCCACCCTCCAGGGACCGCCGCTTCGGCCAAGGCCATGGGCTGCCGGCCTGCTCGTGACCTCTCCTCTCGTTTGCCTGCCCCAAGGACTTCCTTTTGCTTAGCCAACCCGCACAATCACGTAAGCCAACTTCTAGTTGTCTCTCTGTATAAGTATATAGCATATAACATGCAGAACAGATGCTGCTTCTCTGTTGAACCGTGACTGACACAGCAGTTTGAGGCAAGGATGGAGAGTTTTCGTCCGTAACAAATTTTCAGATGATTCTGGTGCTGCCGGCTGGGGAATCACTTTGAGAACTGCTGTACTAAAGGATGGAGCCGGGCCCAGTGTGTACACTGCGTACAAGAAGAAAATATTAAACACCATAGAAGACGGAGGTGTCTACCAAGTTGGAATTTTCAGTTATGAGTGGTCTGCCTTGTGAGAGAGTGAAGTTCTCTCCAATGCAAATATTCGAGATGAGTTTGGATAATAATAGCATATGCTGGAGACTTCCCAGGCGCCAGGCAATCCTCTTAACCCTTATGAATATTGACTAGTTTAATCTTTTTATTATGTGAGGTTAAAGGGACCACATAAATCACCCAAGGTCACAGCGAAGGTGGTAGAATTTGGATTTTGACTGAGCTAGTCTGGCTGAAAATCCCTGTTTCTAAATAATCAGCAGTACTGTCTATCTAAATCTATCCATATCTATCAACTATCTATATCTATCTATCTATCTATCTATCTATCTATCTATCTATCTATCTATCTATCTATCTACCTATCTATCTATATACCTATATCTTTCCGTATCTATCATCTATCTTTCTATCTATATCTATCTATCTATCATCTTTCTATCTATATCTTTCGTATCTATCTATCTATCTAAGATGCTACTAGAGAAATTATTTTATCACAAACTATTTGAATTAGATGATCTGGAAAATATTTTTCAACTCCGATTCAATGATATAAAAGAAATAGCTGGTTTGACTAATTCTTTCATTTTTTTTTCTTTCTTTTCCCATTCTCAGAATTTACTCTTTTGACTGTTAGCTTTTGTAAACAGTATTAGTTTCACAAACATGAACACTCAGCCCCTTGGTGACTCAGATAAATGTTAACATTTTAATTTTTATAATAACACGTATTGTAATTTTCTCTACCATGGGACAACTCAAATGGAGAGCTGATAGAACAAAATAACTTAGACCTCAGTTCCATTTTTCATATTTCTATAAAACACGTTTTCTGTGTGTTTTTTGCAGAAACTGCCAAGCATGCATACAGGTCTGCAAAATCTACTATATGGTACACGTTTGCATACTTAACGAGGAGAGAGACTAGAAAACATTTCCAGGACCTAAAATGTCATTAATGAATGACATCGTCTTCATCATTAATCATCTGTTCTGTCACGTTTGCTCTCTGTCCGGCTGGGTTTCAGGTGTGTTGTTGAATAGTTTCAGTACATTAATTTCCAACCACTGAGCACCGGTGGCGGGCAGATTAGGTTACTCCGTGACTATTTATTAACTCTGTTAATTGTTTGACAAATCATTATTGACTACCGTTCACAGAATGACAGATGGTCAATACGATGTTAAATGGCATTTGTTGTACTTTTGGCGATCTCTCGATGGATCATACGTTTAAAAACTTAGAAATAAGAAACATTCTTCCTTTCGGGGGATGAATGAGTTCTGTTATAAAATCAGGGTCTGAGTCGCTTTAGTATGAAAATGAAACCTAATTTAAACGAAAGTAATGAAGACCAAATTAACCTCAAATGCTCACACAATTAAGGGCTGTTTTCAGAATCTTTTGTGCTTCTCTGGTAATCAGTATGCTCGACGAGTGTTCTAGTAATCAATATTATAACAGTAGGAGAGAAAACCTGAGAAGGAATCTACCATTCGTGGAATGGTCCATGGCGCAAATGCTGTTTAGATGAAATAATGAACGCCAGACAAGTGTGAATTCACGTTCTTTCCCGGGGCTTTTATGCCTGTGAAATTTCAATAGGGCCTGAGCAAGAGAACTTAAAATGATACAAGATGCTTAATTATTTTCACATTTCAAACTTCAAAAGAGGAGTTTACATTCAAAAAATTGGTTGATTTTGAATTAAGACAAATTAGAATACATAATGCGTTAGACCTGAACAGCAGGACACGGATCGGGAGACTGCCGACCGTACTGTCCAGGAAACTGGAAACAAAGCCGGGAGCTTTCTCCCGCGTCCGTCATCTCGTGTGCCAGCTGTCTCAGCCACCAGCACCTTCCCACAGTGACTAGAGTAATGCAAGCTGATGTGACAAACAAACCTCAGCATCTCATCGAGTTCACACAATGAAAGCTCATTCCTCGTTTGGCTAACAGCTCTGGTGCCAGTCACAATGTGGCGTTTACTCCATCGAAGAATTTAAGAATTCCGAGTTTGTCATCTTGGGGGTCTCGTTCTCTAGAATTCTAGGGTCTACCTTGCTCAAGTAGATTGGGGGTGGGGGGAAGACAGGGAAGAGATAGTCACGTCTTTTAACCCTGTCACAGGAGAAATGACATGTCCCTTTCACATTCCATTGGCAAGAAATGGTCGGCTGACTTGTCAGGTGCAGAGGAGGCTCAGGAATTTAGTCCTGCCGGGCACCTGGGCCTCGGCCGCCGCCCGGCCCTGAGCGGCCGTGAACATCCGGGGTGGGTCACTGCCTCTGACACGGCAGTCTCATGCAGGCGTGACATTGAAGTTCGTGGAGGAAATGGTTGAGGATGACATCTATTTCGACTGCCCCCGGGAGGGAAAATGATCGATAAAGAGAGGGTTCACCCATGAGAATGGTGGTGCTTTGTGGAAGAGAGAAACCGTTCCGATGACTGTCTCACTTGGCACTCGTCAAGTTCAGTGTGCTTTCTAAGTTCAAGTACAGTTATGTGAGAACTGGATGAGCATTGATGCAGTACGAGAATACAGTTGTAGGAAAGAGCAAGTTATTACAGCCTAATTTTACAATAATTCACAATGTCCGACTATATGATTTGAAATCAAGTAAAATATCCCCTTACCAATGAAACATCTATCACGTGAATATGTTTAGAATTCCAAGGACTGTTATTTCCTGGTGTCTAAGGACGTCTTTTCCGATTAAATAAGTTTTCAGCAGATATTTCCACTCTGTGGCTGGTGTATACTGTGTGAAATAATTCGTGACAAGATGGCTTCTTCTCTCCAGTGAAGCAGGCTATATGATGACGGCAGCGTGGCAAGTGACCGTGGATTCAATCGCTTACCGATGACTTGGTCTCTTAGTTTGTGTCTATCCAATATACCTCAGCATAGGTCAACTTAATTTGTTAAAAAAAATCTGCACTGGAGACATGAAATCACATGATTTTATCTGGTATTTTTTGAGATGACCAAGTCTGTTAAATTATGAACAGTCTCCTTTCTCTACAGTCTCACCATTAAAATACTCTGGCCATAAAATCCCCGATTTGAAGAAATTAATTGTGTCATATTCTCCTAAACAGAGAGAGAGAGAAGAGAACACTATATAATTTTAACAGAACAAAAATGTCAGAGCAAAAATATACAGAGAAACCATAATGTATTGATCCATTTTACCCTCAAACCATGGTTGCTAATATTGAAAAATAACGTAGTTAGAAAACCCTGTAACTTGCATATTGGAAAAAACACTCCATCTCTGTAGGCATTTTAGCATTCTGTTCACTGTTCCATCGAAAGCTTCATCTAAGCTTCGGAAAACATAAGGAAAGACTGTTGATAGACTGTCGTGGTATATAAAAACCGGACAGAAATGTTAACCGGTGTATTCCATCTCTCACACCTGAGATTAACAGGTACATAAAAGGTATCACTGTCTAAATTTTTTATAACCAGAAAAATGTTTCTTAAAGTTGCGGTGTGAGTGCAGCCACGTGCTCGCCAACAGCCTGACATCCGAGCATTCTCTCCAACCAGTGAAAGTGCCAGACGTAACCCCTGCGTGGTGACAACAGGGTGGCACGGAGCTTGACTTTTACCTGTTAGTCGTCATCACTATCTATGAACTAGGCGGCTGAATCACACGCACGCAAAATGTCACAACAGGCTAAGTGCGTTCTCCTTCTCTGAAGTCTGTGCTAAGTGTGTTCCAAGCTACACAGCTGATTCTAGACAGGACACATGATGTTGTCACAAGGAAATTTAAAATGTTCGGAGAGTCTCTCCTTTTCTTTATTCTCGAAAGTGCAAACAGCGATTGTCACGGGACAAATCGTCAGAGCAGACGCCCCTGGGTTTGCGCCCGGCTGTGGGGTTAGCGACCAGTACTTTACAGTTTGGGCCGTTGGAGCAGCTCAAGGGCTCAGATTCTTCCAGCCAATGAGAAGACAGTTCCGAGCCTGCTACGACGTCGGAACGAGAGCTTTTATCTGACCTTGGACGGAGGGGACTTTTGCTGACGTTATTGTTCAGAATCTCTACTTCCAGGAGGATGCTAAGCTTCAGAAATAATACAACGTGATGCTCAGTTTTAAGGCAATTGAAATCCAGAAGAGATAGACACATAACTATTTATTTACAATATACTATTTAGTATAGTATCACGTCGTGTCCTCTAATAATCTGGGTATTCCCATGGGAGGTGTACCGCGTGACACAGATATATCGTATCGTGAAACAGGTGAATAGGAAATGAGTTACGGCCTTATGGGTTTCAATGGAAACAATGAGGTGAGATTCGCAGGTGAAGAAAATGGAGAAGAAGAGACAG
>NW_011889190.1:540970-542178 GCF_000151845.1 Pteropus vampyrus
CTCTCTCTCTCTCTGTCTCTCTCTCTGTCTCTGTCTCTCTCTGTCTCTGTCTCTCTCTCTCTCCCTCTCTCTCTGTCTCTCTCTGTCTCTCTCTCTCTGTCTCTCTCTCTCTCTGTCTCTCTCTATCTCTCTGTCTCTCTGTCTCTCTCTCTCTCTGTCTCTCTCTCTCTCTGTCTCTCTCTCTCTCCTCGCTTCTCCAGCACGATGACTGACACGTGGGGGGAGCGTCAGCATGCAGGTCACCATTTCGAATGTATCTCATGTTCATAACAGGCATTTTATAACTACCTACAAAGGTTATTTGTCAGTTGCCAGTTGCCAATCTTCTCTCAATTACCCGTGTATAAATTATTCAGAGCTGGTTGATCGTGGGCTGGCTTCTTTGGGCCGGCCAGCACACTCGGATCTCACGCTCTGTTCCGACAACTGATAAGTGCTTAGGAAATGCCGACCCATCTCAATACCAGCCCAAACACACACTTAAATCTGGTCTCGGAAAGAAACGAATGGGTTCCCAAAGACAAATATGAATCATCTTTGCATTGTAGGACATTTTGGATTATTTCATTCTCATTGCCTTGACAAACAAGAGTATAATAATCTCTAAATCTCCATGTCACACCGTGATAACTCCAGGTTATAAATTCTTAATCATCAGTCAAACGTTTCCCTCTCGGCGTTCTGTAGTATTCAGGAAGCATCGCCGTGACAGGTGACATAGGCTGGCACACCAGGACAGACTGGCTGGGGGACCTCATTTGGCTCCACGCTCAGCTCTTGAGAAGTCATGTGCGTGGCGACCTCCCAGGTGTGGGGCGCCGTGGAGCGTAGGCACCACCTTGTAAGAACATTCCGTCCACGTCTCGGGCCTCATCTCCGATGCTCACGTGGATGATTCACTCAAGTCGAACATGACGAGAATCTCTGTCCTCAGACGTTTTGCAGCTTGGACTCAGTGGATGAATCCATTTTTGTAGGTGCTTAGGGCTTATTCTGAGACTTTGGCGTCAGCGAGGGGCCGGGTTTTCCGGCGTAGGAACCGGGAAGCAGACAGCAGCGGCCGAGGCAAAGAGGCCTGGGCCTCGGCTCTCCATCTCACTGGCGCCTATGTCGGCACAGGGTGAAAGCTGCTCTCTGCGGCAGGGGGGCCTGGGGTGGACCCCTCGAACGTTTCCGGCGGTACGAACAGATTTGACAAATGCGTCTCT
>NW_011889190.1:543772-553795 GCF_000151845.1 Pteropus vampyrus
CTTGTGACCACGGCCGATCTTCAGAAAGGTTGTTATTTCACAAACCACTGAGCCCTTCCAAGCCACATGCGGCTCGATAATTAGGGGCTGTATCACCTGACAGAATCCCGGGGCCGAAGGGAACAGGGAGAGGGACGGAGAGAGACAACCAGCTGCTGTTTCTCTGCCACTTCGCCGGTGACTTAAACGGTGCCGCCATCCGAGTTTATCGTGAGCCAGAACCTCTTCCCCGTGGCCCCCTGGTCGTGTTCCCGCGGCAACAGCTGACGCCGGCGTGGCCCTCGCCGGGTACAGTGTCCTTTTATATTACTCGTCTTACTTAACGCGCACGACGTAACGGTGAAGTTGAAAACGCGGCCTCGTTTCAGAGGCGACACGGACGTGCGTGGCTCCGCGGGAAGTGTCCGCGCTGCGGCGTCAGGGCCGGCCCTCTCTGGCTTGGTCCCTCGTCACCGTTGTCATCATCTGTGCTTATTTTTGAGACCCATGAGAACTCAGACCGGGTCTTTCCAACTCCCTCGCGTGAGCTCTGCCGGGGGTTCTCACCGTGCCTGCAGCGACAGTCACGTGGCGGCCACCAGCCAGCACTCCCCCTTCAACCGCTTCTCACTGGGACCACGAGCCAATGAGCCGCTGCCCGCTGGCGGGGGGAGGTCCAAACTCGTTGGCTAATTCCAAACAGCCATCCCGCTGAGCCGACAGGGACGGAAGGCCCTCAGGACACTGTCCCCGAGGCAAACGTCGAAACGAGGCAACGTGACGGTTTAGAGACTTCACCCTTCTCCTGCCCAGTTCCGCAGAGACTTGGACGATGTTCGAGGCCAGGTTTTCCTGACGAACGCGCATGCGGGAGCTTGTTAGATGCCACCCACTCGACGTCTTGCTCCACAACGGGTTAGGTTTTCAGTTTTATTCATCTTCCTGCTGCTCTGGAAGCCAGACCTGCTGGTATTGCGTCTCCTGCCCCTGGCAGCGGGATCACGTATTTATAACCATGACTTCCCCTCCTGGAAGGCAGCCTTGGACTTTATTGATTGCTTTATATTAATTAATACTCACGAGGCATCCTCGAGATGTCCCTTGAAGTACCGGCCAACAGTTCTGGGGTCATCATCCTTGATGTACCGGCCAACAGTTCTGGGGTCATCATCCTTCATGTAACACACGCGCGAATGAAGACTATGTGATTCTTCCGCTGGCCACAGGGGTCCTGCTGGTTTTAGACCTCCTGAGGCTTCCCTCATGCTGACAAGGGGCCGAGAGAGGCTGCTGTTTTAACACTGTGTCGCCTCGGGGAATTCTCGAAACATAATGACGAGGTAAGAGCTACAGGTGATATTGAAAGACGTTTGAAAGTAAACTTACTCCTTTAGTCCTGGGCTGGATTTCCTCCCTCCCGCCTGCCTTTTTCCCTTTGATCCTGTCTGCCGTTAGCTCCGACGCATTCCAGAATTCAGAGCGGCGTTCTGCCTAGGGGAGCCTTGGTTCCGTTAAATCATCATTGGTTCTCCAAAGTGCTTCTCTTCCGACATACGTGGCTTCGTGCATATTTCGAAGATCGAGGGTCTTCTTCCTTTTTTCAGATTTTCACAGTGATTTTTTTTTTCTGCAGCTTCGAATGTATGCTTTGGAAGAAATGATCAAAGGTTACTGAAGATACTTAGTCCACTCTGGGAGAAGGACTGGAGTTTGCAGAATTAAAGTCAAATAATGAGCCTAGAATCAGTGGCCTGTACGTGTCGCTGGCACAGATATAGTCACGGTGACCTTCTCTCGATTTCTGGGACATGCCTGGCCTTTTCTCCCCGGCGAACATGAATACTTTCTAGCCATACCTGGCATTATTTCCCCGGTATCTCTGTGTGACTCCCTCTCAGGAATCGGGGCTCGGCCCAGATGTCGTCCACGCAGAGACGTCTTCCCCGCTCACTCTGCCATAGGGCCCTGTCTTATTCTCCATTACTGCGGCCCATATCACATTCATTGCAATTATTCATAGTTTTACTTGATTTCGTCTTTCTTTCTCCCCAAAAATGAATCTTCATGAGTCTAGAGAGCTTGTTTATCTTGTTTCCATTTTATTCTCGACAACCAGAGTGGAGGCCGGCACACCGCAGCAACCCAGTAAATATCTGTCGAATCAGTGAAGTGTCCCTCACGGTGGTTCTGAAGTCTCAGCAGTGCCTGCAGGGAGCTGAGATGGACACACGCGGATGTGAAGCCCCGAGCTGTTTACTGCTTTGTATTTTTGTTAAGCCTCATCGAGGTGCAGTTAACAAACAATAAACTGTTATACGCAAAGCATAGAATTTGACGAGTGGATATGTGGACAGAGACTTCACTCGTCACCACCATCCACGTGGTGAACGGAGCCGGCAGCCCCTCTGCCCTGTCACGCCCTCCGCTCCGCTGCGCCCCCAGCAGGCAGACGCCGTCACGGAGAGGAGTTTCCATCCCCAGAATATCAGATAAATGGGGTCCCAGAGTACGTCGGTTTTCTGGCCTGGTGTTTACTGTCGACGTAATTATTTCGAAGCCCATCCATGAGGTCGCACGTGTCGACGGTTCATCCGTATCTGTCGCTGAGTAATATCCCACACCGATTTCTTTATCCCTTTATCGTTGATAAAGATTTGGGTTGTTTCTGACCCCAATGAATATGTGTTTGGTCGTTACATCATCCGATTGAATCGATGGTTTTATCATCATCCAATAACCCTTTTTATCCGTGGTAAAATTCTCTGTTCTGAAATCTGATATCAATATAGACCGTCTAGTTTTGTGTAGATCGGGGTAGGACTGGTATGTTTTCCATCCTTTATAACCAATTTGTGTATAGACGTTTTAAGCAGCTTTAAAATAGTACTTCCACGTCCAGCCACACATAGGGCATATTTACCCTTCTACCGAAAACAACTAGAAAATGGACAAAATGTATGTCTCTGTCCCTATATAACGTTTCCAGCGCTATTGCATCGGGCAGTGCAGAGGGGCGGCCGCTGAGAAAGGGGAAACCAGCGCGAGGCCCTGCGCTGCGGCATCTTCCTGTCGGAAAGGCCTTCCCGGCAGCGGAAGGAGCCTCAGAGAGACCCCGAGCCGGTCCGGGAGAAGGAGGGCGAGCCCGTGCCCCAAACGGGGACCAGCGACAAAGGCGAGGAGCTACCTGTGCTTCTCCACGAGGAATAAGGAGACGAAAGAAACCGCAGAGAGAGAGACGAGCCGCGACAGCCACGTGGCAAAGCAGGTTTCAGTCATGAGTGATGGTAAATGACGAGTAAGTGTCACTTAAAGTATCCGAAAATAACGACGACGAGAATTTTGAAGTTTTAAGGAGTTCGAAGAAGAGAAGGAAAAACAGCAATTAGAGAGTAGAAAGGGAGCTGGAGGGGTCAGGGACGAGATGGGAGCGAAAACGCCGTGAGACGGGGGTCGCACTGACCAGGGACAAACGGAAGCGTCGGGGTCGCACTGACCAGGGACAAACGGAAGCGTCGCTCCACACATCGCCCAGCGTCAGAGAACCGAGCGGGTGACACTGGAGTGACCACGCGCTCATGAGCCGGCGTGCGAGCTCGCGCGCTCCCTGGGAGGCGTCCGCTGGGACGCAATCCACTCTCCGGCCGGAGGGGACAGGGACAGGGACAGGGACAGGCAGGGGATGGAGCCCCCGGGTCTGTGGCGGAGGGGAGGATGGGGCGCTGCGGTGGAGGAGGGCCGTCAGGCTGGCCGGGGCTGGAATTTTGGCCCTAGTTCTGATTACTTGGGTGACTTCCTCAGGGTGACAGATTGAGTGGACACGCACACGACGCCAGTCGACTTTGGGTCGTTTTCCCATAGAAGCGTTGGACGTTTTTACCAGAACTACTGAGCCACGCGGTTTGGGGAGTGGCACGGACATAGACCTAAGTGGCTGGGGAGGGGTCAGTGCTCAGCCGCAGTGTCAGGGAGAGTGGCGTGTGAATGAGGCCAGGGGCCCTCTCTCTGCTGAGGGGCAGCTGAGCTCCTGACACCTGTGGCAGACCCTGAAGCGGAGCCCAGTGGGCAGAAAGATGAGACGTGACACCTGGCAGCCTGGGTGCAGACGCCTGGGCCGGGGTCAGACTCCTGGGCCGGGGTCAGACGCCTGAGCCCCGGCCAGCATCGGGGACCCTTCTCGGGAGACGGGCCAGAGGCACGACAACCCGCCACGACCACAGGCGGGTCCCCACGTCCTCCGTGGAAAGTCGTCCTCCTCGATCTGAATTTCACCGCCGAGTGCTTGTTCTGACCTTGAAGCTGCAGACTGACCCCTCCGGTGTGGCACCAGACAAACTCAGGCTGGCAGCTGCAACAGGGCACGTGACTGCAGTGAGTGGGGGCCGGGCCACGGGAGTTTTAGGCTCTGGGAAGAGCATTTGTGTCCAGGGAGGAGAAAACAAGTGTGCACGTGCCTTTAAATCCAGCCATTCCCCCAAAGACTTCCTGCAATGCTGGCAGCGTTTATTAAACAGTTTTGTTTATTTAATTTGGGAATACATTTTTTTTCTCCTAGAAACAACTGTATATAACGTAAGGGCAATCATAATTTACCGTGAAAAGCCACATGACGCAGTAAACCATCTGAGCGCCCTTTGGCTTCTGTTATAATTTACTTTTTTCAAAGCTTTTGATGAATTATGTAGGAAGAGGGGTTATGGGTTTTTCAATATCTCACTAATATATTTAGAATGCTTAACTGAAGCTTAACCTTTATTTTGTTCAATACATGTTGTCTCCAGCTAATAGTTTTTTGGGGAAAAAGTCCCCTAGGTCAATGTCTTATATTTAGCTGCTTGTTTTCCTTTAAAGCTGGAAAAATTAAGCTTCTGAAATGAATTGATATAACAGGACATCAACAGGGTAAAAAATAATTTTGATGATTTCTTTTTGGCATTGCAATTATATCCGGTACACTTGACGATGAAATAAACAAATAGTTCAGACGAAGCCATTAATTTCCTTCCTATCTACACGATTTTAATTAGAAACATTTAATTAGACTTGGCTAAAATTTCCCAAGAAGATTACAGAGTGCATATTTAAGCCACTCGGATATGAAGAGATGTATTTTGCATCACTTACTAAGTACGACAAATAACTGCCATTGTTGTAGGTGAACAGTCTTGTCAAAATTATCTTTTATCACAAAATTTATTAGAAAACAAAGTTCTCTCAGGGTGTATTAGATATTAAATTTTGCTGTTTAATTGTTATAATAAATAAGATGCCTCTTTAATGTATTCACTGCATTTTACAGGATGTCATATTTTTATGGCAAAGCAATAAACGTGTTTGATGCTCCTGACACTATTTCACCACTGGATTTTTTTTGTAACTTTTATTATCATGAGCATTTCTGGCATGAATTAAAATGACATGCAAATCGGCAAGCTCGTTTAGTTGAAGCAAAATTGCTAACTTGTTGAATTCGTAAGCCTTTAATCTTCGGGAGCACATTGATCATTTTCAGATAAATTTGATAGAGTTCAACCCATTGTTTTAAGTCATTCTCTTTTATTTCTGTTATCCCACGACCGTTTCTACGTAAGAAGCATGCAAACTTATAATTTCTCAAGTTAATGTTTAAAATAAAGAGCAAAATTTCCACCATTACTTGAATTGTCTTTGTCTGAAGGTACTATACCATGCTCCCTAGCTAAAAAGCCTTAATAGTACCTAATTATTCCTCTGAGGGAAGGTCTCCCTATATGACTCACAAAATATTTAATAAAGCATTTTTAAATATGATTATTTTGGGGTGTCTATGTTTCAAATTGTACCTAATAATAAAGATGAAATTTATTATTTAATTTCATCTTTAATAATCACATGTAAACACTTCATTCTTATTCTTGAAGCCTTAGAAAAGACACTT
This sequence comes from Pteropus vampyrus, assembly GCF_000151845.1. NCBI lineage: Eukaryota > Metazoa > Chordata > Mammalia > Chiroptera > Pteropodidae > Pteropus > Pteropus vampyrus. The sequence continues at coordinate 549,666 of NW_011889190.1, forward strand.
GGGTTTAAGCAGAGAAGTTATTTGGGCATTTGGAGGGTGCGGCCAGCTCAAATTCGAATCATGAAATTTGATTTTAATTTTTTATAAATTGTTAGTTATTTGAACAAATTCCGATTCTTTAAGTCACCTTTTCCTGAACTTATCAAAGTAGCCACGTAATTGTGAAAAATATCAATATTTCAGAAATATATAGCACATGGAATTCCGTGGAATTCTGTATAATTCCACCCAAAGACACAAAACTTTAAATAGTTTGATGCATATTGGATGCAGGTTTTTACTGTCTGCATCTTTTACTTTTTCATAAAAGTAGTGCCATAGACATTGGCTGTGCCAGCTATGAAGAAAGTCAGCTCTGTATTGATTCTGACTCTTCCAGTTATCCTGTGGACACGCGGGGAAAGAGTCTCTCGGTCTACGAAGCATCTTGAAACACGTGGGATCACTGAGGAACCTAATCTGCCTTCCTGTCTGCACGTTCGTTGGGATTTGCCATAAAATTTGTCCTGGCTTTATCTATTAACTGTGTTGGGTCAAGCTAATTGCGTTGTAAGCACGATAGATTGTTGTTGGACTTCCGAATCCCCCAAATTTGTAATTACTAGCGCCACGTAAACTTGATGATTACCTGCATCGTGCCGAAAGTTTTACAGGTATTTCCACATTTCGCCTAAAACAGTCTATGAAGCGAGTATTATTTTCACCCTTATGTTACACTTAGGATCAAAGGCAAAGAGTTTAAATAATTAGCCCAACGCTGTACTTCTAATGAGAGGAGGAACCGAGATTCGGAAAGCAGCGGTTACAGTCTGCCGGTCCATATTCCTGAGCGCTAAGTTCCGTGTCACCGGATAAAACAACCCTTTCCATGATAATTGAGCTCTACTGGACCTACTTAGTGGGGAAACAGGTCTCATTCACAGCCCACGGCTCGCCTTCACGCGTGGACGCATAACAACTTACTAAGTCTTGAAACCTCAGGAAATTTGCTAATGATCCCCCTTCCCTTAAAGCTAATTCAGAATAACGATCGACTAAGTCTTTCCCAAAGTGTGTTCCATGAATTTTGCATGGGGATACAATAGACGTTATTCACACAAAAGTTATTTCGCAGAGAGGTGACTTTATACAAAAACACACGTTGTGAGTCTCTAAAAAGGGGTTCAAATATGCTGATTTTTATTTTTGGTTTTGAAATAGTTCAATTCATAACCTCTTTCTTTTTTCAGAATATTTCTAGGTATATGGTCCTTTGAAAAAGGTCTGAGAAAATGTTTGTCCGCTCTGTGATCACTAGAAGACCCAAATTTAGAGTTAGGGTAACGTAGCATAGATTTAAATCACTGCTTCACACTTTTTATATATTTTAACCTATTTAGTCTCAGTTTTAGCGTTTGTAAAAGGAGAATAGTTACACGTACTCCATACAATTTTGTAAAGATTAAAGTAGGTGATGCGTACCTGGCAGATTTACAGAGAACCACACATTATTTGGTACGCTTTCCATTAAAAGGTATAGTCTCGTGTGTCCCGGATAGTCTGTAAATTGATTAACGAGTAAGATGTGGTAGAAACTACGATACTTCCCTTAATAGGACTGCCAGCTTTGACTTGGTGCTGTGAGCACACGTCATCAGGTACAAAGCACTGTGATAACGGCATGCTGTTAGGAGGCCTGGGTTTTGTGGTGAGGCTCTGGGGCGTGACAAGACATGAACAAAATGAAAAGAAAAGATAGTGGCTCTCACAGACCCCAGCACTCGGCATGAAGCTGCGTGGATGAAAACCGAACCCCGCAGAGAAGCCGCGCCCACAGCAAAGGCAAAGTACGGGCCTCGGAAACCCTGCTTATCCAGACACTATCGAGATGGTCCCTGGACATCCAGCCCGGGCTGGCAGGGCCCTGGGGGCATTCACGCAGGAAAGAGGGATGACTCTCAGGGACACAGCATCTCAGCTTGGCCGCGTCTCACCCCACCCCCACCCCCTCCACCTGCCCCAGGTCACCTGTGAAAACCAGCAGCCCGCCCATCGCTGTGGTTAGGGACAGCAGCGGCCTAGCACACAACCTGGCAACGGACGCGGGCGCACTGGGCCCCAGAGGGAGACGAGAGACAGAAAGGCAGAGATGACACGTGAAGAATAACCCCCAAAACTTTTCCAGGTTGATGAGAAACGTTCATCTCCCCAACCAGGAGCTTGCCGAACTCTCAAAAGGAGAAGCTCAGAGATGCGCACCTAACCACATCGCAGTCGAGCTGTTAAAAGCCGGAGGCAAAGACAGACCTCAAAAGCCACAAGAGAGGAGTGACGGCAAGGCTAACAACGGCCTTCTCCTCAGACGCCCCAGAGGCCAGAAGGCAGCGGGGCGACCTGGCCACGTGCTGGAGGTCGTGAGTGTGAGCGAAAAATTCAACAGCTGGCAAAAAGAAAAAGAAAAAAAAACAGCCCTTCGAGAATGAAGGAGAGATGAGGGCTCTCTCAAACTTCTAAAAATGGAGACAGTTTATTGATAACAGACATGCCCTGCAACAAATAAGGGACGGGATTCTTCGGGCTGAACTGAAAAGGCCCAAGAGAGTGACCTCAATCCACATGAAAAAATGAAAAGCAACAGTAAAGCTCGTTCTATAGATAAATAGAAAAGACAGGAAAATGCGCATTTGTTTGTAATCTAGAAACGTTATTCTCTTGCATTTGGAAGATAAGTTCATAAACTAATGTAAACCTGTGTTGATGAGCTTGTAATGTATCAAATGTAATCTGTAGGACAGACTTGAACAAAGGAGGGCAAATGGAATAAAGCTATCTAAGAATAAAGTGTCTATTGAAATCAAGTTGATAATAATCCAAAAAAGAGTTATGAATTAAGATGTTAATATTTAACTCTCAGGGCAACCACTACAAAAATAACTCAAATAGATATAGTAAAATAAACAATAAGGATATTTAAATTATAAACAGCAAATATCGATTTAATACAAGAGAAAAGTCATAAAAAATAAGACATGTAAAAATAAATAGGAAAATGGCAGTTGTAAATTCTACCTCTGAAGTTGTAACATTAAATTTAAACGAATTAAACACTCCAATCCAAAGGCATACTGGTAGAATGAAACCACAATCCAGCTATACACTGTCTCTGACATAAACATTTTGATTCAAAGATACAGTCAAGTTGAAAGTGAAAAGATGGGGAAAGATCTATCAGGCAAACAAATACACAAAACTGGAGTGGTATACTAATATCAATATTAACTTTATGACATACTATATCTAATTTTATGACAAAAATATTGCCAGAAACAAAGAATGATATTTTATACTTTTAAAGGGGTTAATCCTTCAAGAAGACATAACAAAACACATACGCACCTAACAGCGGAGACCCCAAAAAACATAAAGCAAAAGCCAACAGAATTAACGAGGAAATACACACGTTAACAAAAAAAACGGATGGAGCGTTCGATACTTTTAACGACGGATACCACAGCTACACAGGTTAACTAGGAAATGGAAGGCTTGAACGACATGATAAGCAACTAAATCCAGCAGACGTCTGCAGGACACGCTACCCAATAACAGAATACACAGTCTCTCGAGTACATAGGGAACATTCTCCAGGGTAGACCCTACGTGAGGTCATAAAATAACAAATTTAAATCATGGAAATCATACAAAGAACATTCTCTGAACACAATAGAATTAAATTATAAATCAATAACACGAGAAAGTCTGGGAAATTCACAAATAGTTGGAAATTAAAAAGCTCGCTCCTAAATAGCCAATAGTTCAATGAAGAAATCATAGGAAAATGAGAAAATTTTCCTATGATCATAGTTTGAGAGAGATGAAAAGGAAAGTTCAACGTACCAGGACGCATGGGATAGAGCCAAAGCAGCTCTCAACGGGACATTTACGGTTACACACGCCTTCGTTGAAAAAATAATGATAATCTCGCAGCGACGACCTAATCTTCTACCTTAAGAAATCAGCGACATCTTTATGGCAACAAATTAGATAACCTGGATGAAATGGGCAAATCCTTAGGAAGACAGAAACTAATGAAGCTGACTCAAGAAGAAATAGACTATTTGAATAGATGTATACAAGGTAAAAAAAAAAAAAGT